>NW_017731439.1:4294435-4297193 GCF_001890085.2 Hipposideros armiger | reverse complement strand
GCCAGTGATGGCGTAGGCTGCAGTGGAGCTGCAGTGGGTTGCCAGAAGCTACTGTGAGTGGCCGGCAGCCAGCGTGAGTGGCAGACAGCCAGCATGAGCTGCCAAGAGCCGCCATGAGTGGCTGTCCAGAGGCTGGCGACTGATCTGCCTCAGCTGGGAAGAGCGTAATGATAATACCAACATGGGCCAGTGAAGCAATGTCCTCCACAACTAGACTAAAGAACAAAAGGACAACAACTTGTCTGTTCCCCTTCCCCAATTCCCCAGTGCTGTTCCCCTCCCCCAACTCTCCAATAAAATCTTAAAAAAAAAAAAAAGAAATTTCACAGCCATCATTCTCATGTAGGGCTTAGGAAAACAACACCTGATCAATTTTTAAAATTTAATTTTACTCTAACCTGCCTCATGAGATTCTAGTGATACTATATACCACCTAGAATTTAAAGGACCGTGACCTGGATGCTTACAAAAAATCTGTATTCAAATTAACATTCACCCATCTGAAATGAACTGTCCCTTACCAATAGACTGGACTGGTGAATTGTTAGCTAAGCACAGGAAGCAGTTTTCTTTGCACAAAATACAGTTTGAAAGTAACACTATAGAAATAGCTCTCAATGATATTTGCTGCATGTACTATTAAAAGTTGAAAGTCAGCAGCATGTCGTTTCACACACTGAAACCTGAGAGAGCCCCTAACCATGGAGCAGTTCCCTCTGGATTCCAAAGCAATCCTAGAACAACTTTCAAGAAGCCATGTGCAAAGTTTGACCTAAGTCTTTCTTCCTTTCTTGTTTGTTGTTGTTTGTTTGCATATCACCTTATCTTGGTTAGAATGTGACCTGATTTTTGGTTTTTTTTAAGCTCACCTGATCTGCTATAACAAGGTAGGAAGTTTTAGGTTTTGTAAACCTGCTGGACATCCATTTCATAATCTGTAAACTGGAGTGCCTGGGCTTAATTAGCTTCTCATTTTAGTTGGAATAAAGAGTTAAAAGAATTCTATACACCTAAAATCATGTGCCCCATCACATCCAATTTCATAGGTAAGAAAGTAGAGGCACAGGCAGAAAGAACAACTTCCATAAGCTTATTTATGGCAGAGCTGGCACCGAACCCACACCTCACCGTTCCCAGTCCCATCTGCTTTTCAATACACCTAAGAATGAAATACTTCCTAAGAATCCTGAGTCTAAAGCAACTATCTTTTCCAGCAGCATTTCTCAAACCTTTCTAACACATCCCATAGTAAAAAAATACCCTTTGTGTTGTGACCCAGAACACACACTCACATACATGAAAAAAAGGTTCACAAAATAACTTGCTCTGCACAAGACACGGATCTGTTTCATTATCTTCAGGCCTGTTTCATTTTATTAATGCTGCGTGTGAGCCACTAAGTTAATCTGGAACCACTAGCAGATTGGAAACCACAGGGATAAACACTCTTTTTAAAAGCAAAGTTCCTTTTGAAATGAAGATCCAGAGACTATGTGTCTATAGCATAGACAAGATGCATATATCACAGCATTGCCCTTCATAAACCCAGGAGGGAGGGTGGGAGAAGGCAAGAACGGAAACATAAATACATTTTACGTTTCAAAGGATGGGTTTTGTTTGTTTGTTTTGTTTTGTTTAGCTTTTACATTTGGAAAAAAATCTTCCAATTTCTCTTTTTTTTTTTAGAATTTGAGAAATTTCAAACCTGGTAACTTGAACAAAGGCTGTCTGTCTACAGAAAACCAGAGTGGGAATTCCATGTACTGTGTTGGGAATCGACATTCAAAATTCATTAACAACGTAACATATAGAAGCGTTTCCACTTCTTACAAATGTTATTTCGAATCACAGCAGGCCTAGCAAACAGTTCCTCTTCAACTAGATTGTGAATTTTTACGTAATGAGATGCTGTGAAAAAAACAAAAATAATGTGACTACACGGATAAATATTTACGAGGTGTCTGAGTAGTTTGATAAATACTATCTGCTCCACCAGTGTTCTTCCTTTATGGTCTAGAAACCCCCACAGAAAGTCTTCATTCCACTTGTTTTAATGTTGCACTGCCTTTCTGTCCTAAGGTTCCAAGCTTTTCTCCTTCCGTGCTGATATCTTTCCACTTTTCATTATTCGCTATCTTGACACTAGTCTTCTCTTCTACACTTAGTCCTGAGGCTTTCATTCAAGTCAATGCAATAGTCTCCTCTTATTTATTTTTCCTCCCCTGAACCATATGTCTCCCTCTATGAGCTGGTTATACTGACATCATTCTGGAACATTCAGGAGGAAGCTAGTCTCTCTTCTGGTACCTGCCATATAGGAGTGCTGCTGGGGAAGCCAGAATCTGCCAGTGATGGTGTGCAGAGGATGGACCCCACGGGATCCTGAGGCTAAAGGGATCATTTCCAGCACCTTAGAAGATAGACTGATAAGGGGAGGAGGCACCCATTCCATGGTGATGTATTCTGAGCAGCTGAGTGAGATATTACCTGAACTGAGCACTTCCATTGAAATTTTCAATGCATTCCAATCATGTTTAAATAGCTTTTGTGTTTATTTATCCAGTTGAGCTGGGGTTTTCTTTCACAACTTAAAGATTTTTAAACTGGTATGATTATCGACGTCTTTCTTGCCTATCAATCCACAGAGCCCCTTTCAGGTGAGCTCTCATTCTCTCTCTCTTTATAACATAAATTTTCCCAAATCAAGTAGGTGAACTGAAAACCAACTTCCTGCAAATCTGACGTGCTATTTTTTTTT
>NW_017731439.1:4288883-4291929 GCF_001890085.2 Hipposideros armiger | reverse complement strand
ACATTGTTTTGAATATTTCTTTTAGCAAGTTTTTCAAACCAAAACAAAGTAACACTGTACCCAACTGATCCCAAAGTCTGCTGACCCTTCACTCATAACATGTCTTACATCCTTTTGTAAGAAGTCTTACACCCTTTTGGCTTCATGGATGAAATGACTTCAATTGCAAAGCATTTCAACTATAGGGTCTTGTTTATCACATCCAAAGGGTTGATACGTGTATGCTTATGAGACTAAAAGAATTTTTCAAGTAATGTCAAGCACATTTTAACTATTTAGAATTACCCAGCAACTTTGGCATTGTTATTATTTTTTTCAAACAAAAATAAAATTAGAGGGCATAAAGGAAGCCCCTGTGTCCAACTGCCTATATATTTGCTCATTGTTTCAGTCTTTTAACAAAAGTGGAAGTGTCCAGGGAATACTGGCTCCTGGAAGGACTGGTTGTTTTATTGTGTTTTACAACATCGACAACAGAGAAACTTTAAATTAGGGCAATTAATTGATACCATGACACAGATACATAATCAAGGTAGCATCTGGTGCGAGCACAATGCTCCACTTCCTACCTTGGGAGCTTTGGCATGTTTCCCACATCTGGCATCCTTGACCAGGCTAAGGTCTAACAGCTCCGTCTCCTGGAAGGCAAAAATATGAAATTGTTACTCATCCACATAGATCCCTTTTCTTTGTTTTATAACTTTGACATCACTTAAAAGTAAAATAGTATTCTCTTGAGACCTGCCTGAAGATTTCTCTGCAGTTGAGATATTTTTCCTCTTATATCACTGTTGAATTGAACTAGAGTGGAAACAAAAACATAGCAAATGGCTCACCGCTCAGTTTAACATATATTCTCATACGATTTGTAAGGATAAGGTGTGTGGTTTGGGTTCCCAGTTTATCCTACAAGCCATTCCGAAGTCATGATAAATCAGGCCTTCCTGTTCCCCTGTTGAAAAATAACCCTGAGAATCACTACGGGTATAAGCAAGGCTATGTGAGTGGGGTTGGGGGGTTGGGGGGGCTATGTGAGAAGGGGTAGGAGGTGATACTCCCATCAGCTCTCAGAATACCCAGCTCACCTGGCCAAGGTAAAGAGATGCATCTGCCTCCCTTACGTACCCCTACCCAAGTCTTTTGCACACATACCTTCTGCCCTGACCTTTTCATTTATTCATTATACATTTTCGAACCTAGAATATGCAAGTTTCTCTAGGGTACAAGACATATAAGATATGACTACTTCTCTCNGGCTGCTCAGCTTGGGCCGGGACTCGAACCGCTGTTGCTCAGAGCTCAAACTCTTGAGCGAGCTCTTAACCAACTGAGCCACTCGGCCGGCCCTAGAGATACTTTTCAGGTGCCCAGAATACACTCTCTTCTGCCTCTTCTCCCTCCTCACTGGCTGCTCATTCTCACTTGCTTCATTTTTTTATTGTGGTAAAATATTCACACCATAAAATTTACCATTTTAATGACTATCAAGTGTAGAGTTCAGTGCCATTAAGTAAATTTACATTTTTGTGTTGTGCAACCATCACCATCATTCATCTCCAGAACGTCTTCTTCTCAAACTGAAATTCTGCATCCATTAAACAACAACGCCCATTCTCTGCTCCCCAGCCCCTGGAAACTGCCATTCTACTTTCTGGCTCTATGAATTTACTACTCTAAGCTATCTCATATGAATGGCATCATATAATATTTGTCATTTTGTGTCTGGCTCACTTCAGTTGGCATACTGTCCTCAAGGTTTATCCACGTTGTAGCTTGTATCAAAATGTCATTTCTTCTCAAGGCTGAATAATAGTCCATTGTATGTACTAATGTATACATAGCATATTTTGTATATCCACTCATCTATTGATGGACATTTGGGTTGTTACTACCTTTTGCTATTGTGAGTAATACTACAATGAATATCAGTATATTGCTATTTGTTTGAGGTCTCTGCTTTCATTTCTTTTGGGTATACTCCTTTCTTTGTCTCTTTTACTGGTTCCTCCTCCTCTTCTCAAAGTCAAAATGGAGATCCCAGGGTTCAGACATCAGACCCCTTTCTTTTACCCCTACATTCTTCAGGAGACCCCACGTTGGCTTTCAGCTTTGAATAATTGAAGTTTTAACTTCATGGCCAATATTTCCCTTGAACTCCAGATTTCTGTATCCCAGTGTGACATCATCAGGTAGAAGTCTAATAGGCATCGGCAGCTTTAAATATTTGAAAACCAAACAGGATTTTTCTGTTTCAATGTGCTTCGTCCTTCCCATCTCAGGACATGGCAACTCATTTTTCCCAATTGCCGAGGTCAAAACACAAAGAGTTGTTCTTGAATCTTTTGGTTTTCTCATGCCTCACATCCAACGCATTAACAAACATACGTATTCAGATTCTGACATGTTTTTCTGCACCTCATGCTCATCACCCACACAGCCCAGCATATTTGTGACAGCCATTCACTTGGTCTCCCTGCTGCTTCCTTTGTCCTCAGTGGTCTACCCTCAACACTGCAGCCAGTGATGCTTTTAAAATCTTGTCACCCCTCTCCTCAGAAACTTCAGATCCCTTATCACTTCCCTCAGAGGAAAAGCCAAGGTCATCAGTACGGCTGACGAAGCCCAAAATAATGTGGCCCCTGGCTACCTCCTCTCTGACTCCATCTTTCTTTCTTACACTCCATTGTAACCACATTCGCCTCTTTGCTAGTCCTCAAATATGCCAAGCATGTTCTCACTGCAGGGCCTTTGCCCTCGTTGTGCCCTCTGCCTGGACTGCTCCTTCCTCCCTTAACACATACCTTTACTAATACGGCCACATCTTATCAAGAAAACTTACTCCATCATGGCTCTGAAAAACAGCAAGCCTCCCCACCAGTGATGGCCACTGGTCTCTGTCCTGCTTTCTTCTTCTCGGTTGTCTCTATTTTTGTCTGTTGTCTCTGTCCCCAACTTAGAGGGGTCCTGGGACCTGCTCAAAGGGCCAGAGGCTGTAGGAGACTTTGCTGTCCAACTCTGTGTTCAATGATGTCAAATTGTGGCTTGC
>NW_017731439.1:4277559-4282643 GCF_001890085.2 Hipposideros armiger | reverse complement strand
CAGCTCAGCGGCTGCTCAGCTCGGGCTGGACTCGAACCGCTGTTGCTCAGAGCTCAAACTCTTGAGCGAGCTCTTAACCAACTGAGCCACTCGGTTGGCCCTCTACTCACTTTTAATTTAATCTCAATTCAAGCTTTATTTTGATTTCGGATCCTTCCAGGAATCCAAGTGGTATAGATTTTACACAAGTAATAAGATGTAAAGCCAAGGAAACTGATCTCCAGAAAGAAATGGTAGCTCTTAAGCTGGCCTAAATACCAAACTACATTCTAGATACTGAAAATTATGGAATTCTTGTGTTTTGAGTGATATACTGGCAATGCTAATGTGTTTTTGTCATAAGCCAAGAAATTTGTGAAAAAAAGAAAACATAAGTGAGACTAATGTTAATAGTTAAAGATTAAAACTAATTAATGGTATAATATAAGATAAAATTTAATTCTATATTATCAAGAGATTTTTAACTAAAGAAAGACATTGTTGGCTAGATCACCCAAGAACTATGTCTCTAAATATCTTTAATTAGGTATCTGCACTATTGAAGGAATAGGCCTCACTCTTAAACTGGTCTTCCAGTCCCAATATGGAGTAGGATTAATATCATAAGAAAACACTATATAACATTTAACAAAGTGAATTCTGCAGAACATTAATCCTGTGTGACATGCTTGATAAAGAGGTCCATTGTCAAAAAAGAATGAATAATGACCCCAATCCATAGCCAATACATCAAAGGCTCTGAGAAGTTCTATACTCTTATGAAAGTAAGAAACCCAGCATCTCCCAAACTTATTTAGTCAACATTTATATCGCATAGCACCTGTTAGTATTCCAAGGAACTCACTTGTAGAATACCGAGTTAATTGTTTTTAAACAGGCTTCTCTGTCCCTGAGAGAAGATAAAGTGATTATTTACAGTGTTATACCTATTTATGCCGAGAATGATCAGTAAATTCTTCCAGCCCCACTGGTCTTAAATGTATTCAGTAATTTTTGGATGTAAATTGAAATATCAAGAAACATCTGGATGATGAAGTACCAAAAGGCACAGAGAAAATGTCTTGGTGTGTGAGGCTGAAAGGTGAATTTTATGACTTGTTAGATCCAATGGTCTTTTTTCACAATTAAACACCAACAATATTCTGCTTAATTAATGTGGTTATTCCATCTCCTAGAAATCTCTATGGACATTAATTTCAATAGTCTTGGAAAATTTTATTTCTGCGATTAACAAAGATCTGTCCAGTAGCAATTATTTTACTACATTATTTTGACTGTTAATTGCCACTTTTTACATAAGATCAGCACTATTTCTTTGGGTACTTGAAGTTTCACATTTAAATAGCTAAGAATGTTAACTGTGTTTATGTTCAGGAAAGAGAAAAGGCTATGGTGAAAGTACTCTTTCATTCCTGAAAATACCTACCATATGTTAGGTATCACATCCAAAGGCTACAATATAGGATTTCATGTTTTTATGGTAAATGGAAATAATTTAGGAATTTTTAGCTATTTCTCAAAGATGATAAAAATGAATTTCTCAAGAAAGAAAAATAGTTCATATTCTTAAATTCCTTCTACTCTACCAAGTGACCTCAGAAATTAGTATTACTAAATCACACATTATGGCTAGCAACTTCATTGCAGGTATGTTCCTCATTGAATTCGCACAATAACTCCATGATAGACATAAATATTACTTGCAATCCCCAGACCTTTCCTCCTGTTATATCATGTGTCAAATCTCGTTCCAGTATTTTCTGCTGTTGGACCACGTGTCATATGATATGCCAAATTACTTTAGAACCTAATCTCCAGCAAGAAGACAGTTCAAGTAATATATATGCTTAATTATCAGACTCACTGAGTTCTAAGAAGAAAAACAGAAAGGGAACCTAAGGCAGACAGGAAGTTAAGCAGCAATGCATGATCGTGTACAGTGTGCCCAGCATTATGCTGTGTCTTGTTACCAACCATATCGAGGGCACCAGCCATCCCTATTCAGCGGGTATTATTCCCGCAGAGAAACTAAGCAGCCTTTCTTGTGATCGCTCAGTTAACATGTGCACTGGGAATTGATCTGGGTCTCGTGACCCCAAAACTTGATTTTCCATTTCAAAACAGTACTTCAAATTTTGCACCAATATCTTCATAGTGCAGAAAAAAAGATGCTAACCTGTTCTTAACTAAAAATAAATTGCTCTAAAGTTATTCTGATTGTTGAGAAAATCTACTTACCTACAAATCTGGACAGTTTTGTAAAAAAGAATTTTAAGTCTTAGTGTAACGGATTGCTAGGATGGTCCTGTGGGGCCAGGTGTTGGATTACAAAGATAAATATTCTTCAAGTTCATCTTTCTACAGTTTACATACAAAAAACAGATTTTCATAGGTAGGCTTAAATACCAGAGCTACATGCATTTTATCATTGAGTTCTTAGAGCAACCACACAAAGTAAACATGGAGACTATTTCTAAAATGCAGTTGGAAAAACTACATCTTAGAGACGTGGAATAGCTTGCAGAGTTATAGAGCTTGTTATTGGCTTTGAGACTTGGCCATCTGACCCAAAAGCTTGCATACTTAATAACTATACTCTATTAGACACTGACAATGAATAAAGACATACATTGGATGCTCTGGAGTATAAAAAAATAAGTATGAATGTGCTGATAATAAGAAAACAATGTATTCTGCAATAAAGCACTCTGAAAAAACAATAATGTCTATTTCTGAAATGATTCCCATGACACATTTCTATTCACTTTGTAAATCATATTGATTATAAAGGAAAAAAAAAACCAACTACTCACCTATTTTACATTAATTGTGAAATAGTCCTACAATGCTACTTATAAAGAAGTAAATCATAAACTTGGCTTTTTAATGTAATTAGGGAATATTGGTATAGGGTCCATTGTATCTCCCTAAATTCATATGTTGAATCCCCAGTACTTCAGAATATGACTGTATTTGGGGATAAGGTCTTTAAAGTGGTAATTAATTTAAAAATGAGGTCATTAAGGTGGGCTCTAATCCAATATAACTGACATCCTTATAAGAAGAGGAAATTAGGACCCTGATAGGTACAGAAGTAGGACCTTGTGAAGACAAAGGGAGAAAACAGTTATCTACAAGTCAAGGAGAGAGGCCTCAGGAGAACGCTGCTGATACCTTGATCTCATTCTTCCAGCCTCCATTGAAGCTGGCACTCCTCTCACTTAGAATAATGGTTCTCAAACTTGGCTGAACACAGGAATCTCTGGGGAGCTTTAAAGAAAATACTGGTGCTTGAGCCTCACGTCAGACATTTTGATTTAACTGAACCGGGTGTGGTCTGGACAAAGAGATTTTAAAAGCTCCCCAGTGCTTCTCATATTTTTGCATTACCTAGAACCCAAGATTGAAAACTCTGGCTTAGAGAGCAGTTCAGGGTATAGAACTGACTTAAAAATTAATTTCAGATATATCCACAAGGTGGCATATGATTGCACTTCAAAGGATTAAAACTGAGTAATGTTTCCAAAACACAACTCTGTACCATTGCATGTAGAACAAATTGTATTTAGATTGAAATTATACCAGATAGAAGCAGTGATAAAAGGAATCAGAACCTTCTAAAAAGACCTGAAGTTTAGTTAACTCATATTACTAACCTGTCTTCAACAAGAGGTCCCCTATGGTCAACAGTGAGAACGCTCTTGGGTGCCATGTCTTTCACTTATTAGTACCCCTTGGCAGCACTGTGGTTTTTCCCTTCCCTCTCCACACCCTTCAGTGACCCTTTGAACTATTTGTCAAGTAAGGTACTAACACAGACGCTTGCTATTATTGAAAAAAAAAAAAGTAGAATATTTATTCAGCCACACACATGTTCAGTTCACTATATTTTACAGATGGGCTCACGTATATACTGAACAACCTGGGCACTGCTCAAATGCTCAGATTTAATTGTTGATAACAGACATACCAACCTTTTCTTAAATTTGGGAATTTACACCAGCATCCAGAAAAGACTTAGTCTATCTGTGATTGCTAAAAAAAATAAAAAAGGAAAGAAAAAAAAAAGGAAAGAGCTTTTAACCATTAGAGAAGATACTGGATACTTTAATGTTAGTTTTAAAAATCTTCTCTTGTTTACTATTGAATGACCATGAGGGTTAGGGGCAGGTAGACAAGGCAAAAGAGTTAAAGGCTACTATATACCAAGGGAACCATTCCTTACCCCCCTCTGTGTCCTGATATTTCTGCTACCAAATCTCTGACTAGTTATATAAAGGTTTTTGTTTCCAAGGAAACCACTGACATCTATGGAATTTAATGAACATAAAAAAGGAACGATGCCATATAATTCACATCTGGAAATAAATGCGAGTAGCTAGCTGTCAAAGCCATTACACACACATAGATAATTAGGTGAATTTTTAGCCCTATTTTTCTCCATTTAGTAAAGATGTAAATAAACACATATTTATGGAAATGAAATGATTTAAAAAAACAATAACAAAAAACCCAAAGACAACTATTGCACCATATCAGGTAAATTAAGAAATAGCTGGAACCAAGAATATGGGCCAAAGGTAGATTTCCTTAGCAATTGAGTGAAAAAGACAGAAACCTTTATTTTGCTGCATAAAGGGTTTTCTTCTTTCCTAAACCACAAATATCTACATCAAATTTTATGACTTCAGCTTCGCACAATGGTGAAATCTGTACAAAGTCAGGGAAACAGCTTATGATCAGAAAAGGGGGACAATAAATAAAGCGCTAATTTCAATTCCAGGCCTCATTGATGATTCATTGAAACCATTGTTGTATAACATCCAAATAACAGCTCATTATGAGATTTATCTATTGGCATCCAGAGTCTATGAGGCACTATTTGAGATTTGACAATGCTTAAATAAATAGCCTATTTTAAATATTAGCAGGAAATGCTGCTGAGAGAGGGGGAAATTTTAAAGCACACATAAAATGGTATCGTCAGTAAAGTTACAAGTGTGCAAAAGCGAATAAAGAAGGAAATTTCACCTTTTTATCCAAATGACTACTCCCTCCTTCTTGAGATACTTTTTTTTTTTTTT
>NW_017731439.1:4270234-4271489 GCF_001890085.2 Hipposideros armiger | reverse complement strand
AGAGGGCAGTGTCACTGGCCCTCATATGTGGGATCCGAACCGGGGCCCTCTGGCATCCCAAGCGAGTTCTTAACCATCGCGCCACTCGGCCGGCCCCTGACGTGCTATTTTTAGTAATAACAAAAACAAACATAACCATGGCCATACCGACAATTGTGGCTTATATTTAGTGAATCCTTATTGTATAGCAGTGATAAGTTAAGGTGCTGGTGCTCAAATTTTGCTGGAAATGTACTTTTCAAAGCCCTGGTGTCCATGCCACACTGACAGCAATTAGATTCTTGAGGCACCAGAATGCCAGGAGGGAACAGGCCTCAGCGTTTTTTTATAGCTCTCCAGGTGATTCTACGAGCAGTTTAACTTGAGAACTCCTCTGCTAAAGGGTTGCTAATGAATTATTTCATTAAATCCTTACAGCAATGATATGACTACTCATTCATCACCATCATCATTAGTAGTAGTAGTAGTCATAGTGGTAGTAGCGTCACCGCTTAGTCCATAAGGAAGAAATCTGAGTCTCAGGAAGTTCACACAGGTGATATGCAACAGAATCTAGCTTGGAAAATATTAAAGTAGACTGAGGTTCTTGAACACCAACAAGGAGGGAAAGGGAAAAAAGCCAAGAACATAGATTATCCATCGAGAAAGCAATCTTCGGTAGAAAAAACAGTAAAAGCCAGAGTATTCTAAGCGTACTTGTATAAGTCTGTCCTCAAGAGAAACATTTTAGGATCTAATAGTGGTTTATCAGCTGAGCACAGTACAGACCCCAGTTCTCTTCATTTATCATCATTCCATGGACATTTATCAAACCACATCCATAAATGAAACACTTAGCTGATAAGCAGGCTGTGAACCACAATAAAAAGACAGATTCAGGCCTGAAAGAAAGTCCTCATGTGGCCGAGGCATTGACTGTGACTCACAAAGCCTGGGGATGAAGGGAGGGCTGATGGAGTGTGGGCAAATGTCTTCAACGAATATTGATAATGAAATTTCATTATCTAATTCAAGTTAGGCCAATAAACTTACATTAAAAGGAAAACTTTATTCCTGTGTTATCAATATATTAATGGCTCCTGGAACGTACAGGCTCAAATGTTATTGGGAGTAGAGGAAAATATATTCTTTCCTACACTGAAAACTGTAAACAGTTCTGAATCATCAACAAAGCATTAATAACGATAAACCTGATAAGAAATTGAAAATCCAAACTATTGAAATTTCATTCTATTCCCAAGAAGCAAATATAAAT
>NW_017731439.1:4245176-4267710 GCF_001890085.2 Hipposideros armiger | reverse complement strand
TCTCTTCTCTGGCTCACCCTGCCCTTTAAGTTTGCTTTTCCCCATTTTAGCAGACTCCTTAACCCATTCCCTGTTGTGTATGACTCTGTGGAAATCCTCCCAAACCCTGGGGTGTGACAAGCAGCAACCCAGCAAGGACCTTGCAGGACAGAGTAACTGGGGCCATGGTCCCCCTAAGGCCACACCATCTACAATATTGAAGGTTACCTTAGGAGTGTTATTATAGAATAGAACAGGATCAACCACAGGCCTCCACGCTTCCCTCAGGCAAACACAGAATAAAACCCTCAGACATGAGGAGGTGCAGCAGCAGGCCCAGGTTTCCTCACCGCCACAGCAACAACAACCAAAACATGTGTTGGAAGAGGAGAAAGAGTAAGAGAAGCAAGCTGGAAGAAGCTTAATCTAGAAGACCATGACTGAGTGGAAATTTGAGAGAGGAGAGACCAAGTGAAGGTAGTGGTGTTAGGGGGAAAGATGAGAGTGATAACACGAAGGTGGAATTGATGAAAGGAAAGAGAGAGTCAAAAACAACTCCAAAATTTCCATCTGCCTCACTGGGACTCAGAAGTCTGAGCAAAATGACTGCGTGTTATGGAGATGTGGGTTTGAAGGGGTTTATCCATGTGGAAATGCCACTCTTTGATTCACTTGAGCATTATTGAATGATGCAATATGTCAGGTACAGGCTAGGTACTGAACCTAAAAATGACACCAAAAAATGACACCAAAAAATACAAAGGCAGATTTTTGCTTTGAGGAATGCATGCACAAGACCAATTATTATATTCTAAAGGAGACATCACAAAGTGCGCTGCAGATGTGGACTCCAAGAGCTATGGAATCTTTTCAGCCAATCCATAAGAATTAGGAGTTTGCCAGCTTTATAATTCTGTGTTTGGGGGTGGAGGCATCCAGGGAGAGGAAGCAGCAGTTCAGATGCACAGAGGCAGGAATTGTGTACACAAAGCTACAAGTCACTCAGGTGCATGGAGAGTTAGCTCAATCACTCCTGGACTTAGCAGTTATGGCCTGTCCCCTTTTTTTCATAAAAAGCCAACATTTATGTTTGATCCACTTCTCATATAGGTCGCATGATGTTTTCCACATATGCAGAATAAAAACCACACACACATCCACAGTACATTTACTTAATTTTATGGCCACCATTTCTATTCAAGGAAATTCCTCCCCATTGAACAAAGAACAGACTTAAACTTTACTTGTTTGTTTATACACACGAAACCCAAATTGAGTTCACAGAGAACTAGATCTTAGCAGGTATTATTATATAGACTTTTATATTACAGATAATGAACGATTTTCTACTTTCAGCTCAAGTGAAAACGTTCATTCCCCAATTCACAGAGGGGTAGTTAACACCAGTTGCCCGAGGGATTCATTTCGATACCACAGCGACTAAGAAACTCTCACCAGCGCATAAAATTGTGTGTGCAGAAAAACCACCGCAGGGCACTATCAATGTGGGTAATGTGGCATGGAAAAGACCCAGGTGGAAAATCTGCCCATGGACTCATTCGACTAGAAAGTGCTGATTAAAATAGCGTCTCCCACTTCTATTAACATGCACCAGCCACCCCTCTTGGGAGTAACTACATCCTAATCTTTCCTCCACCAGAAAGAAAATGAGCAACCCAATGCACAGGAACACAAAATGTCACTTGTGTCGTTAAAACTTTTTCTAGGTTAATTTTCTTGTGCTAATAGTTTTAACAGCCCACGCTCATTATTAGAAAGCAGTGAAATGGTCCCTTCCTTAATTCATTTAAGAGTTACTGTTTTCCAGCTTTAACAGAGGGAGGTCACATGATTTTTAAGGGACAACCTGGGTCTGATTAAGGGCTCTAACATTCACTGGTCATGTATTTGACCAATCATTGTACCATGCCGAGCAATTCTTACCATCTATACAATGAGTAAGACTCTCAAGCCTTAGCCTGCATGACAGTCACCTGGAAGACTTGTTAAAACACAGGTTGGCTAGGCACCATCCCAGTTTCTGTTTCAGTGGGACTGGGACAGCCTGAGAATCTGCATCTCTAATAAGCTCTCAGGATATGTTGATGCTGCTGGTCCATGGACCACACTTTGATAAGCACTAATATATACTCTGCTATATACAGGGTTGTCATTATATGGCTTTTTAGGTGAACATGATTGATAAAGCTATACACTACTTATATGTTATAGTATGTTGTATGAAGAATCTGTAACTGTCATTTCTTTATATAGGGAACTGTGAAACAGAAACCTATAAATGTAAAAGCATGCCTCATGGGAAATCATCTAGGCTTACATCTCATTTAATTGAAGAAAATCTGTTGAATGATAAATGCCATCAACTCTTATTCTAATAAATGCCCTTAGCATAAAACGTTACCCTATACAAGTAAATGTCTCTAATTATTCAGACGTTTCAGCAACCATTGAAATTGTTTTATGTTTGCTGAAAATGCCATATAACTTTTGTGTTCATAACATCTTTAGAAAAGTGAAAGAAGGAAATTTGGGGCTCTCTCTCACCTCGCAGCTCATCCGACAATGGAAAGGGTATTGGGGTCCCCAAAGGTCTGTGGGCTACCTGGATCAGTAAAAGACCAAGGAACTAACAGACCCTGTTTATTTCCAAGGGGGTCCCCTAGGAGATCACACCCTTAGGACCCCCAATTCATCCATTGAAATGTTGATGGATGTGACCTCTCCCTTTGTCAGTAAGTATAGATAAAAGGGAATTAACATTAATCAAGAATTTATTTTTGATATTTTGAAAGAGTGATGAGAGACCTGAGATACGCAAGCTAAGGAAAGACTAAATTGTCCCCGATGTTTACTATTCAGCAGAAAGATTTCAATCCATCAGCCACAAACACACTGTGAGGTAGATGAGCCATGAAATGCACTGCAAACTCAGGAAAGAAGACAATTTAAAACTCAAGTCTTTTCCAGAATACCAATTTCTGTGCTTTGTCACTAAATTCCATTAGTCACCCAGTATAATAATGTGCTTCCAGTCCACACAATATATAATCAGAGCAGCAATTACAGTCATAAACATTTCACAGGGAAGGTATTAATGGCTGGGTGTGTGGGGTGCTTATGTATACCTCCACGTGTGGTATATTCATCAAGTTGTTCAAACTCCATTTACCAAAAGTAGAAGATGTTCATACGTTTTATTGGCTGCCAAACCTCCCTAAAATGCCCAATGCTGGAAAAAAAAAAAAAAAACGCTATCTTAAAGTCTTTTAAATGAAGGGTTTTAAATTAAAGAAAAGCAGAGGAAATAGACTCAACTCTTTGTTCCTTAACTTTATTCCACTTCGGAGGGAGTGAAAAATCTTCCAATACATCCTTCTCCTGACCTTCATGAAGAAAGTATCTAAGGAACTCTTATACGAGTATTTACTGCCTTCCTTAAAAAGTTCGCAAAGTGGGCCGGCCACGTGGTGCATTGTTGAGGAGTTGGCTTGGGACACCAGCTCTGAGCAGCAGGGCCCTGGTTCGGATCCCACATGAGGGCCAGTGATGCTGCGCCCTCTACAGCTAAGATGGTGAACAACAGCTCGACCTGGAGCTGGGCTGCCGTGAGTCGCCAGCGATGGCATAGCCTGCAGTGGGGCTGGCAGGCAGCTGCGGTGAGCTTTCATGAGCTGCTGTGAGCCGCTGTGAGTGGCTGTTCAATGGCCGGCAAGCAACTGCCTCGCCCGTGAAGAGCGCAATGATAATACCAACATGGGCCAGTGAAGCAACGTCCTCCACAACTAGACTGAAGAATAAAAGGACAGCAACTTGTCTGTTCCCTTTCCCTGAATCCCCAACACTGTTCCCCTCCCCGAATTCTCCAATAAAATCTTAAAAAAAAAAGGTTCGCAAAGAGGCAACATAGTGTAGTTTATTTCTATCAACTAGTGAGAAGTACAGAGTCTTTCAAGATGTCAACGATGGGAAATTGGAAGTGAGAAAAATAAGAAGAAACAGGCTTAAGGGAAGAACATGAGTACAGTGACAGAGAAACCAAATAATAAATTGAAAAGAACTGTCTCCTGAAAACAAAGCACATGAGTAAAGCAGGTTCTTGAGGTAATGCAAAAAATTAAAGCAAAAGCATTTAAGATATATTTTTTTCTGTTATGGTCTTTTCTGTTATACATCAAAAACTATTTCTGGAAAGGAGGGGAGGAGGAAGGGAGCAAGACGCATAAGGATGAACAATGGGGTGTGTCATCTCCAGTAGTTCTGAGAGATACACGGAAAGCAGACATGCCATAGGCTGGCGATTCCTGGACAGAGCCAGGGCGGGAAGGAGAAGCACAAGATGGTGTAAATGAGGAAAGAGACAAAGAAGCACTGGGGCTGCAGAGCCATGTCCCATCCTTCTCCCTCATGGAGGCTGTTGCTTGATGATGATGGCAGTTATGGCAACACGATTCCCTGAAAACCGAGAAAAGCACCTGACTTTGGGTTTCTGCACATGATTAGGCATGAATTTGACTTTCTCAAGGCAGATGAGCACTCTGAAAACACAGAGAAGCCATATGGGATGGTGCGAAGAAAGACAAGCACAGATATCAGTCTGTGGATAACTTTCCCAAAAGACTCAATTGGGTGATGAAATGAGGAGCAATTGGGAGTGGAATTACTCCCCGATAAAACTGTCATTGGCAGAATGCAGGACAGACCTTTTTTGTACCCTTTCCTTTCTTTAAATCAAGGCATGCTCATTTTGAATGCCTCCTTTGTAAATATAGTTGAGAAAAACTAACAATTGTATTCGAATTTCTCATCAAGGGCAAAATAGTCATAAGAAAGAGTCATTAGCTTCCTTAGCTGCTTGAATATTACCTTCCTGGTGTGTGTGATAGCTGTTTGTTCCAGATCATCTCTTCAGAGAGTCACATTTTTTATCAACATCATTGTTCACCTTTTGAAGTGAGTCCTAGACTGCCATTCTAGGCAGGCCCCAGACTTTCAAAAAGGGACCCGCTGTAGCTTGGGTTCTTTCATTCCACACTTTTTCATGTTGTAATAAATTACTGTATTCTCTAGAGTCTAGAGCAACTGAATTTCATAATCTTTTATGAAGCCTAAATTTTGAGCATGGTCACTATCCCTGGGCATATAATTTTTCTAAGTAAATAACTCATGAATCGTTAACATAGGCATTGAACACCCAGAGGACAGATCATGTTCTCATTATTGCACAATATATTTCTTCTTGCTTAGATGAAAGTAAACTCTAAAAATAAATCTCCCTCAGAATTACATCCCCTGTATTATTATGAAAGGAAATACCCAGGACAAAATTCTTAAATCTGCACAGCTCAGACCCTGGACTCACGTTTAGTGAAAATATTCTACCTTGATTGTCCGTATAGTTTTTCTGATTTTCTTGTTTTTTTTCTCAATGTCTAAACAACTTATTCCCTGTATCCCTTTGGCCTAATCACTCTTATCACTTGAATAACCCATTTGTCTCATTTTAGGCCCCACTGTAAAAACCTATTGTGTTGCACAGCCTAGGTTATTTGGGTTTTCAATTTTAAGTCAGATGAGTCACATTTGCTCTATGTGGGTCAGTCAAAATTAAGTACCGAAGTCTCCGTGTACCAAAATTGGTACTATTCCGCCTTATGATTATGGAATTAAATTAACTTGAGTCTTAAGCACTGTAAGTCTTTCGGCATTTCTTTTTCTTTTTTTACTGCAAAAGCTGGGACACATCAAATAGTCCAATCTTTAAAAAACTGCACAGATTTAATACATTGATCTTTATTTCTTTAGGTATTATTTGATAGAATGATCAGTAGTTCTCAAAGAGTATGGTTCTCAGACCAGCAGTATCACCATTACGTGGGAACTTGGTAGAAGCTCACATTTCCAGGCCCCAGACCAGACTTACTGAATAGGGAACTCAGGGTGGGATCCAGCAATCTGTGTTATAACAAACCCTCCAGGTGATTCTGATACACTCTCACATTTGAGAACCATTGGAATAAACGCTTACAGACTGGTAACAAATAAATGTGGATATTTGTTCTTAATAATTCCCTTACTTATAAACACTCATATTTTTGTTAAAGAATGCAACAAAAGTATGCCTTCTTATTTAAAGAAAATACTTGATTTTTATGATGTTCAGGTGCTCTTTTTAAACAAAATGTGAAAACAGAAAACTGAGATGCTGGGTGGGGTGTGGGGAGGGAGAGAAGGGGAGAAAGAGAGAGAGAAAGAGGGAGAGAGAGGAGAATGAATGAATGAATAAATATATTAGGGCAGATACAAATAAAAATAAATTCTAGACACAATGAAGTCTCACTTTATATCATATCCATTCTGCAAGTCTATTTTTTAAAGTTAAGAAGAAAATACATGAAGAGCTTCTTTGTTACATGAAAGAACAGTTAATGCTGAACTGTTAACTAGTGATTTCCTGAATATTATTTTAATAATATTCAAGTATCCCTAAGAGCTTTTCAAAACATTTCATGATGGAATTATTACTAAAACATTTAAAGGACACAGAAACCTAAGGGGTTAACTGTTGCTATAACACTGGGTGATGACTGTATTACAATGGTACCAAGCTTCTCTCTGTACACAGCTGAGTGTTTGTGCAGGTCAGCATTAACGGGTCATGCAGACCTTAAGGCAGAGGTGGCTCACTCTCCACCAAAATTTGCGCCTTGCCTTACCCAGTGTAGAGAACTGCAGAAAATCACTTCCTAATCATGAGCCACAGTTCACAGCACCCCTTTCACGTATGGAGGAACATGTGAATAGTTCTCACAAACAGAATGTTAATGGAAGAGATGAGTGTCATTTCTGAGTCCTTTTCTTTCCCCTTCTTCCTTCTCATAGTGGTTAAGGAGACCCTAAGAGACATTGGAACCACTGGAATGCACAGAGCTTAGTTTAGATCCCTGAATCACTAGGTAGAAGAAAGCCATCTTCAGACCAGAAATATCCACACCGAACTCTTAAGTGAATGAGGAATACTCGTGTTAAGTCACTGAAATTCTAGAGTTTATCTTTTACAGTAGGACACTTTAGTTAATACAGGACTTACGACTTTTCTTTAAAGACAAATTTCACTATCTCAGGTCATAAAACATCACAAGTACATTGTGATGGTGAAGTCTATGTGAATTTATGAAGTCAATTTATTGAACAGGCCACAGTGTACCCAGAGAATTGGCCACACATTTATTCTGGGTGTGTTTGTGAGGGTGTTTCTGGGGGAGATTAGTATGTGAATCTGTAGACTGAATAAAGCAGATTGCCCTCTCCAATGTAGGTGGGCATCACTCAATCAGTTGAGGGTCTGAATAGAACAACAAGGTGGAGAAAAAGAGAATAGCTTGACTGAGCTATCAGCCTTCCTCTGCACTCACACTGGGACTTACACCATGTCTTTCTTGGTTCTCAGGACTTTGGGCTTGGACAGCAGATTGTAAGATTTCTCAGACTCCATAAATGAATTAGCAGATTCTTCATAATACATCTCTCTCTTTTTTCTCTGGAGAATTATGACCAACACATACATGAAATGTTAAACAAAAATAGAGAAAAAACATTGTAAGTGAAGAACTAATTTTGGCCCCATTTTATAGATGGTGAAACTGAGACCCCTAGATGATTGTGAAAAGTAATACCCCCAGATACCTCAACATGCCTGACTTAACCTACTTCACTGACGTTGTAGACAAAATTTCACTGAATTTCAGAAAGAATTCTGTAAGTGTCCTGATTTCTATTACTTTGTAGTAGTAAGTCATGAAGTCAGGTAGTGTGAGTTCTCTAAATCTGTTTATCCTTTTTAATACTGCGTTGCCTATCCTGTTCCATATTAACTTTTTAAAAGTGGGTGGGTATCTTTAAAAAAGATTTCTGGGAATTTAACTGGAATTGTATTGATTCTATAGTTCATTTGGGAAAAACTGACATCTTTACCATATTGAATCTTTCTATCCTTGAGCTTAAAATATCTCCCAATTTGTTTAGATCTTCTTTAACTTTGATCAGCATTTTGTAGTTTTTCACAAGTAGATCCTTGATAGATTTTGTTAGACTTAATCTTAAGTATTTCAATTTTAGGTGTGATGATAAATGGTAGTTTTCAAAGTTTCAAATTTTAATTGTTCATTGCAGGAATATAGAAAAGCAATTGACTTTTATACAGTGACTGTATGCTGTGATTTTGCTGTGCTCACTTATTTGTTCCAGGTGGATTTGTTTTTTGTAGATTCTTTGGGGCTTCCTACATAAAATAGCATGTCATTTTTGAGTAAAGACAGTTTTATTTCTTCATTTCTTTTTTTTTTCTTTTTATGGTTTTCATTTTAATTCATTGACTCTCTTCCTCCTCAACTGAAGCATGCATGCCTGGTACTTTTTCTGCAGCCCACTCTAACTCCAATACTTGTCCTTCTCAGAGTATTGATCTTCCACCTCATCTTATCAAACCTCTCTGTCACATTTCTCCATCTTACTTAGCTCCTCTCACTACACCTTTTTAAATGCCCTAAACTTCTCATTTCCACTAGCAATGCTGCCAGCAATAACCAAAGCGTTCTGTAATGCTTTTCTCCTTTCCAGACACAATTACCACATTGCAATCATTCACTCAACTCTTTGACCACAGAGCTGCAAGTTGAAGTGTAAATAGTTCTTCAAAGAAAAATTGCAAACACTAATTGCACAGTTTTCCTGAAAATGCCACCACTGGAACTGTGCGGTCGATCATGGCATCTTAAGTATCCATCTGGACCAGCAGAAAGAAATGAGCATTCATAAAAGATCTTTTAACCAGAATTTTGATTGCAAATATGTAATATTAAGATAATAAACTAAATTATTTCATTTTGTTGACAACATATTCACTGTATCCCATTTCCCCTTCTTGTCACCTGTCTAATTTCCCTTCTAATCTTCAAAACTGAGTTCTCTGCCCAGACTCTCCAGTCTCTTCCAGCTGTTTCCTCCGAACTGCTGAAGATTTTATTGTCTGTGCTAATCTTTTGCTCCTTGCAACACTGGTTCTATTGGGTTGAACTGTTATACAATGGCATGTTTTTTATGTATGTATGTACACATATGTATGCATATGTGTGTATGCACATTTTTAATACTTCATTTCTCATTTTAAAGAAAGTTGCTTATAGGCCAAAATTCTTTTTCACTCTTCTTTGCAATCAATATACAATCAATTACATTTGATTGATTGATATCTGTTTTTAAGCAAAGACATTGCCCTAGTTTTAGCATGACTGGGAGACAATGTAAATTTCTAAATATGAATTAAACATATTTTAATTCTACTTATAATTATAGTGAATGTGTATCAGTTAAGTTTACATTCAGTTGTAAGTTTAAACAAAAGGCCAAAGTAACAGTAGCGCAGACAGGATAGAGGCTTATTTCTCTCGGGCATACAAGAAATCTAGAGGTAGGAGTCCATCGTTCATAGGGTTGAATCATAAGGTTGTTGGGGTTCCAGCATTGTCTATCCCACAGTTTCTTGGTCTTCAGGATGTGGCATCTACCTCATGGTGGTAGACGTGGCTGCTCAAACACAATGCATATCGGCAACATTTTTGCCTGTATCTAAGGCAGAAGGTTGAAGAAATACACACTCTTCCCCCTAAGAAAATATTCCAGAAGTTTCACAAGCTTCTGTTAACATTTCATGGCCAGAATTCAGTCTCACAGGCATACCTAGGTACATGGATACTAGGTCAATTGCTAGCAGGCTTCCTCTAGCTACAGAAAGAACATTTCTTTCTGCATATCTATGTATCAGCACAACTTGCATGTTCAGTCATAACCAAATAAGCATTTGCTGAAAGAAAACAAAGTCACTGCATGAATAATTTCCCCTCTCTTTGGGACTGCCCTACGACCTGCTCCAGAATATTCTAAGTCATGACTGTAAACACTCTTCTTCAACAGAAACTTACAATGTATCTACAACCACATCTGCCCCAAAACACTCCAATCGTTGTCTCCTGTGGAATGATTTACCATCTTACCATCTAGATTTTTAAGGAGCCAAATCCTTTTTGACTTCTTACTACTTGACACTAAAACAAACAAGATTTCATAGAATTAAATAGAAATTTATCTTTAAAAATTCATCATTCTTATCTTTTGTCTTAATTTTATAGTCTAAGGATTAGCTAATAATATAGTCTAATATTATCATCCATTATAATGGTACCATTGTCAATAGCTGTAAAAGAAACAGTAGGTTTAACACTATTTTGATGCACGGCTCCACTTATATTTTTTGACCATTCCAACTCCCTTAATATAGCTTCATTCTCAACTTAACAGCAAATAAACTAAGTACCTCTGTCTATTATGTACCCAGTGTTACCCAAATAATAGAAATTTCCATAAAAACCAATCCAAGAAATGACAAAGAAAAGCACATGTAAAGTATACCTTATACTCATCATCTAGCTCCAATTAGATTCTCCCTTCATTCCCTCTTCTACCTTCTGGTTTAGTTTCACCCCTGCTCATCACAGCTCATGTTCATGGTTTCTCACGGTTTCATTATTAGTGAGCAAGCATACTTAGAATAAGGCACCTACACTTTTAAAGCTCCCTTGCAGAGTTCTGGTCAAGATGTCAATGTAGGTAAATGCTGAGCTTGTATTCTCTAAAGACCACATCAAAATTACAAGTAAACTATAGAATAGCCATCATTGAGAATCATCTGAAGTCTAGCTGAACAGAAGTCCTATAACTAAGAATATACAGAAGAAGCCACATCAAGACTGGTAGTACGAATGGAGACACGGAACAGGCTGGTCCCAAACCCAAGTGTGGCAGTTAAATATCGGGAGGGATATGTTGGCTGTGGAAGTAATCCCTAAGGAGTTAGGGGGTCCCAGCTTCACACCAGGCTACACTGCCCAGGGTTCTAGTGCAGGAAAGAGAAGTCACCATAACTTCTGGCTGTGAAAACTCCCAGAGATTGCGGCTGAGTGAGAAGGAGGGCTGCTGGTGTCTCAGGTGTTCCTCTTAAAGAGACCACACACAGACTTACTCACTGACAGACTCACTTGCTCTGAGCTCATTCACTCCAGCACTGGGGCAGCAGCTCGAAGGGCAAAGGGACATAAGGGGAGAAACTGAATTGTCAGGCTGCAGGGTGAGGAATAGAAGGGCAACTTTCTCCCAAACAAAAGGGCTAGCAGAAGCCACTGTTCCTTTGTTGATCATTTCCCCCACACAGCATGCAGATTCAGGCTGGCACCATATTTAAGTCTCCATCAACCTCACACCATTTGCCCTGCTCTGGCAATTCCCTGAGACCCCACCCAACCCAACTTGTGGACACTCCCAATCTATTTCCATTGGCTTTCCCATTCAAATGGCCTGTCTTTGCTCATGCTTTGACTTTCCTAAAATCTCTCAAAGGTTCACAAACCCCTAATAAGCAGCATCTGGCTGCAGCATGCCCTGTAGCTCTTGCTAAGTATACTTAAACCTGACACTCCTGGCAGCTGGTGTTGGTTCATAGTTCAGCCTCTCCCAGGCACCTCTGAGCCCAGCACAAGTGGCCACCATCTTCAGATTACTTTGTAGTTCATACCAAGTAGCCCTGGGCAGGGTACAGGCAGTGGCTGAACTTGGCCTGCAAAAGAACCTCACCCAAGAGGATCCAGAACCAACAAACCTGATGGCCAGCTTCAGATCATACCAGAGTACCATCCAACCACCTCCACAAAAGATACACCCAAAGAGCAGATTAAAAGGCACCAGAGCCCTGCTAAAGCAAATCTTGCTCCATAGAGTTAGCCTCTGAATAACAGCTCCTCCACTGCAGTCACGGCCAATCTCCATAACCAACCAGCCTGAGGGTCAATCCCTCCTACTGAGGTACAAACAGCAACCAAGGCTCAACCATGACTGGAGGGGACATACAACCCACACAATGAACACATCTGGCGCACCTGGCTCAGGAGACCAGGGAGACCATGCCACTAGGCCCCACAGGCCACCTGCTACCTAAGGCCATTCTACTAAGACAAGAAGACATAGCAGCTCTACCTAGTACATAGAAACAAACACAAGGAAGTGGCCAAAATGGGAAGACAAACAAACATGTCCCAAATGAGAGATCAGGACAATGCTCCAGAAAAAGAACTAAACAAAATAAAGACAAGCAATTTACCAGATGCAAAGTTCAAAACAGTGGTTATAAGGATGCTCAATGATCTCAGAGAGAACTTTAACAAAAAGATAGAAAACATAAAAAAGAACCACTCAGAAATGAAGAATATAATAACTGAAATGAAGAATACATTAGAGGCAATCAATAGTAGATTAGATGAAGCAGAAGACCCAGTCAGTGATTTGGAAGATAAGGTAGCATAAAAAGTAGCAGAAAGCACACAATCAGAACAGCAGGGAAAAAAAATCCAAAAAGAGGATAGTTTAAAGGGTCTCTGGGACAACATCAACCTTTCCAACATTTCCATCACAGGGGTACCAGCAAAAGGAGAGAGAGCAAGGAATTGAAAAACTGAAGAAATAAAGCTGAAATACTTCCCTAACCTGGGGAAGGAAATAGACATACAAGTCCAGGAAGTGCAGAGAATCCCAAACAAGATGAACCCAAAGAGGCTTACACCAATACACATCATAATTAAAATGCCAAAGGTTAGAGACAAAGAGAGAATGTTAAAAGCAGCAAGAGAAAAGCAGTTAGTTCCCTACAAGCAAGCTCCCATAAGACTGTCAGCTGATTTTTTAATAGAAACTTTGCAGGCCAGAAGGAATTCACATGAAATATTCAAAGTAATGGAAAGTCGGAACCTATAACCATGATTACTCCACCCAGCAAAGCTATCATTTAAAATCGAAGGACAGATAAAGAGCTTCCCAGACAAGCAAAAGCTAAAGGAGTTCATCACTACCAAACCAGTATTACAAGAAATGTTAGAGGGACTTCTCTAAAACAAAGAAGAAGAAAAAAATATGAATAATAACATGTCAATAACTACATATCTACCAACGATTACTTTAAATGTAAATGGATTAAAAGCACCAATCAAGGGCCAGCCAAGTGGCTCAGTTGGTTAAGAGCTCACTCAAGAGTTTGAGCTCTGAGTAACAGCGGTTCGATTCCCAGCCCAAGCTGAGCTGCCGCTGAGCTGCCAACAGGTGGCAGGATGGCTCAGCTAAAAAATAAATAAATAAATAAATAAATAAATAAATAAATAAATAAATAAATAATGATAAAGCACCAACCAAAAGACACAAGGTGGCTGAATGGACAAGAAAACAAGACCCTTATATATGCTGCCTACAAGAGACTCACTTCAGATCCAAAGACACATACAGACTGAAAGTAAACAGATGGAAAAAGATATTTCATGAAAATGGAAGTATATGCACAACCAAAAAGCTAAGGTGGCAATACTTATACATAACAAAATAGACTTTAAAAGAAAGGCTATAACAACAAAGAAGATGTCAGAGCGGTAGTAGCTTGGGGGAGGGGAGTTATCACTTTGTGAGGGGTGTAAATGTCTAACTATTATATTGCTTTGCACACCTGAAACTAATAAAAAAAAATAAACAACAGACAAAGAAGGACCCAGTAGTCCCACTTCTGGGTATTTATCTGAAGAAACCTAAAACGCTACTTTGAAGGGACATGTGCCTGCATATGTTCATTGCATCATTGTTTACAATAACAAAGATATGGTGGCAACCTAATTTCCCATGAATGGATGAATGGATAAAGAGGAGGTGGTACATATATACAACTGAATATTACTCAGCCCTAAAAAAGAATGAAATCTTGCCTTCTGCAACAACATGGATGGACCTAGAGGGTATTGTGCTAAGTAGAGTAAGTCAGGCAGAGGAAGGCAAATGTCATATGATTTCAGTTATATGTGGAATCTAGAAAACAGGATAAACAAACAAACAAAACAGAAACAACCTCACAGATATAGAGAGCATTTTGATGGTTGCCAGATGGGAAGGTGGGAGATGGGAGAAAGGGTGAGGGTATTAAGGAGTATAAATTGGTATTTATAAAAAAGTCATGGGGATGTAGAATATAGCATGAAGAATATAGTCATTGGTATTGCAATAACCATATGGTGTCAAATTTATATAAATAACTTCATAAGTTATATAAACATCTAATTACTGTGTTGTACACCTGAAACCACTATAATATTGTATGTTAACTGTCATTGAAAAAACTTTTTAAATATAAAAAAAATAATTAATTAACGCTCCCTTGCAACAAATTTCAAGACATTTCAAGACAATGGACCCTATGCCTTTTTTTGTCCATACACTCTAGAATTTTAATTCTACAAAAGCGCTTCCTCTGACATTCTTGCCTTTTATTTCATAAATAACAAAAGAGGTAAAACATGTTTGTTTCCCCTAATCAGCATATTCTTAATCCTTTTTTGTTTATAGCTTTACAGAGAAACCCTTTCGGAGCTGCTTGGCTGGTAAACATCAAAGCTAAGGCTTTTCAGGGAGCTTGGGTGTTTATTTCCATAGTTTCTATATTTAGCACTTGGCTTTGTTTACAGTCATCTCGTCTCCACCCCACAAACACTTTCAAATTCCCTTTTCTCTCACAGTTTTGTATCCTCTATCTATCTCTGTAGTGAGCTAGCTTTCTACTGAGCTGTGCATTTTCTTCTTGAGTTCTCTTCCAGATGATTCTTGTCTTTCCTGTTTGATTTCTTTCTGGAGGGGAAGGAAATTGCCGTTTGCAACTGAAGAAGCCTTCTGGGGACACAGCTCCTACGGCTGCTCCTTTCTCTGGGGTAAGGAACACACTCCCAGTTGCCTTCCACAGGCAATCGTCAAGTACAATTTGAGCTCCTGGAACTGGGAAAGGCTTTTCACCCCAAAAGGCGGTGGATTTATTTAATGTCTCAATTAAAAGTGAACATTAGTTTTATTTTAAAGCAGGTTAAGGGTTCTGGGACACAATTTTGCTTGCCACGGCCTTGATTAATGTAACAACATAATACACGATTAAGGAGGTGTATGTTTAATAGTTCAAATAATAACTAATGATTACTTTGGGAAAAGGCACAATGTGGGCTGTGTAAACTAAAAAGAAGAGAACGTTAGGAAACATCATAAATTAAATCTTTATTATGCCAAGGGCCCTGCTCCTGATGCACATTTCTTACATTTAATTCTCATCAATGAGCAAAGAGCAAGGTCAACATAACATTCTTAAAATGTCAAAAGCATAGCTATTAATTATTTAAGCTTTTAAAATAAGATTGGCTTAATTATGTGTTGTGGAGGCCTTCTATTGCAGATAAATATGAAGGGTTGAGCTGTACAGGCAGGCAAAAACCAATGAAGTACATGGAAGGGTGAGTTTGTCAGCAGAAAACAGTTAAAATTAGTCAGGCCCATGATTTGGGGGTAACATTTTGAATAGTTTCACTGTTTTTATCTTTATAGTGCCAGGCAGTGATATGCAATAAGTTATGTTTCTTTTTAAAAATGTAACAGAGTCTGGGACACTATCAAACCTCTTTTAAAATTTTGCATCCTGCCATGATCTATGTCAAGCATGAATATTCTTGGCCTCTCGACTTTATACCAGGGCTGTTCTTAACCTCACTGGACTTTTCAAAGTAGATATATCACCTCTCTTCTGTCATTTTAGATGCTTGAGGAAGACTTCATTGTAAAAGTTTTGCTAGAATTGGAGAGAAGGGACATGGTAATATCATGAAAAGAACGTAGTCTTTATTTTGCAGAATACCTCTGCTCTCCTTTGTACTTGGAAAAGTTTTAGGGAGAGAACTGGCTTTTACTCAGCTTACCTTTAGATTCTCAATAGATTGACAGTTCTCCATAGGGAGGAATTTTGCTGCCCACTGCTCCCCTATCCTGTTCTAGGCATTTGGCAAAGTCTGGAGACATTTTGGTTGTTACTCTGGTGGGGTGCTACTGGCATCTAGTGGGTATAGGGCAGGGGTGCTGCTGAACATATTCCAATGCCCAGAATAGCACCTGTAACAGCGGGGAGACCAGGTGCACTAACCCCAAAGGGGGTCTGGTCAGGTGACAAACATCATCTGCTACTCAAGGCTTCCGATTTCACAGGCCTGAAGAGGGAAGCTGTTGCTCATGAATATGTTATAATTAAAAATAAGCTATTTTTAAACAACAGGCCTGATGAATTTTTAGCTTCCTTTTAGGTGTAGGGACATTCCACAGTATTCACCGAGAGCATCAAACTTCTAAACCTGGGGTTTGTCCCGTTCCATGAGTAATAGATAATCTCAATCAGGGGCCCAATGAGTGAAAAAAAAAAAAAAAGAAAGAAAATGAAAGGTGAAAGAAACTCAAGTTTCAAGGTGCAATCCATTTCAGGTCCTTCAAATGCATCTGTGACGATGCATAAAAAGCCCCAGAGCAAACAACCCAGATCTTTTCTTTTTTCTACTAAGGCATCGGGAAGAGCGAAAGAAGCGCTGACTCTGACAGTTTTAAAGCTTCTTTACTTTTCAAAAACTAAAAATACGGAGACTGAGTATACAGTGTACCAAGTACACTAAAAAACAAATGTCAGCGTGCTTAGTTTTCTGCTTTTAATTGCCTGAGGTCTTACAAAAAGAAAGCAGAGATCATTAAGGGACAAACATTCCTTTTGGCGTGCCGAGTCCGCACCAACTGTGCCCTCATTCAGCAATCCTCACATCCTTCTCCCCCGAACTCTGCGTGAATGTTCAAACATTCGCCTGCAGCAAATACCTCCTCCTTCCCTCACACACATTCCTATGAAACCAGACAAAAAATGGAGACAAGTTAGAGACAATTGCCTTTTAGGGACACGCCACCTGCTTTTCATCGGGCTTAACAAGATTCAGTTTAAAATTTGGGTAGGCCCGCATGTGTGGGCTTAACTAGGTTGGGGTGGGACCCCAAGAGGAGACAATGCAGAGGACATTTTGGGAAGAGGAAACTAAACATGGAGCGATAGGGGGGTGTAAGAGTGTATGACATCTCCAGGGGTGGCTGCAGGAGAGGCGCCACAATATCAGAAGCTGAAGCTGGAAAGGAAGACCAAGATCACAAAGGCTGAGATGCCATCAGAACGAGGAGAACTTGGGTGTGCGACAGCGAAATAGTAAAGGAAGTGACTTTACACCAATAAAGCCAGAGAGCATCATGCATGAGGAAATCAAATTTTAGCTCAGACCCTATAAATAAAGTGACTCTTCCCACCCAAGGGAGAGGGATTAATGTGTTCCCTTTGGTACTTGTGTGCAAAGAAGAAGGTGGACTAAGGACAGGGTTGGCACAAGCTATGAAACCACACAAACCCACAAAATCCATCTCCTGGGCTGGTTAGTAAAGCTGGAAGCCAGCATCTGGCAGGGCATCCTGGAGGCAAGCCAAGCCTCTTTATGGACTGCACTTGGAGCATGTACAGATTCAGAGGAAAAGAATGAGGACCAAGAGCCCACAACAAAGCAAACCTCAGCAGCAACACATAACCCCTGCATCTAGCAGCCTGGGAAAAGAATGGCATGAGTCTCACAGAAGGGAATTAACAAAACTATGGCAGAGCAAAAAGAAGTTCAGGTTGGAAAAGAATGGAGCAGCTTCTGCTGCTGACACTGGCCAGTTTCTCAAGACGTTGGACATGAGGGTTGGCAGGACACTTTTGTGTAGGATAATGAGTCCTTAGCTGGTATTATGTCTCAGTTACGGATTACTAAAAAGTCTGGAGATGCCAATCTATAGTGTATGTTTATTCCTTGTGAACAATTGCTTTTATTGTCTGCATAAGTCCCTGACATAAAGAATCGCTTCAGGCACTGATAAATAATACAGAGAAATGCACTAGGAAGACTATATCTCATAGTTGGCCTTAGATAACCAGAGGGAGAGAGAGGCCCCTGACAAAATTCTGCCTTAGGGATGCTTATTTCTAACTGTGTTACAGCATGCCAAAGAGTTTAGAGGCATATTAAGTGACCCACTGGGAATCACTTAGCAGTTTTATAAACAGGGTGAGAAAGTGTACAAAATTATCATTTTTTGAATTTTAAGGATAATTCTAGTGGTGGGAAAATTACAAAGCAGAGGGAGCAGACAGTCAAGTCAGGGGCTCCTACAATGATCTAGCAGAGTGGTTCTCAACATGTGGGTCTCAGGCCACACTGAGTACCAGCGTCACCTGGGAACTTGTTAGAAATGCAAATTCCCGGGCTCCATCGGAGACCTACTGAATCAGGAAGTCTTGCAGTGGGGCCCCAGAATCTGTGTTTCAACAAGCCCTGGGGGCATTCTGAGGCAGGCTCTAGTTTGAGAACGGCTGACCAGATCTTGCTCTGCAAAGTGTGATCTGGGGACCAGCTGAATCTGCCATGCCCTGGAGGCTGGTTAGAAATGCAGAATCTCAGGCCCCACCCAGGACCTGCTGAGTCAGAATCTGTGCATTATCCACAGCCCATGTGCTTGATGCATTAGAGTGAAAAGCCGGACTAGGAGTTGAATAATGAGATTCTAAAAGAGGAAGTCACTGCGGAAATGCAGAGGAGGTGCAGACCGGACCAACATTTGGGGAGGTTCATGAACAGCTCTGACACTTCACTTGTGATCCAATTGTATAGACCTACCCTCAGATGCCATGTGGATTGGGTTTACTGTCCTGTTGGGATTCCAGGGTCCCCAGGGTATACGGTAGCTGAATAACAAAGAATTTTCATCCTGTGCGGCTCCACAGCAGCCTTTGTAATTGTCCTCTTCTCCCAAATGCAAACATTTTGGGGAGTGGTTATATATCAAGTCATTAACATAGCACTTCCATTGAGCTTGGGGTCTCTTTTCTGGAAAGCAGCAGGGGGGAGATGAGGGTGCCATGGGAGCCAGCTAAGAGGCAGAGATGGGACCTGCTGGGAACAGATTAGACCCAGTTCAAGGTTTCTGGGAGGACTGGCTATGGCTCAGGGCTATGTAGGCTTGCCAGCAACAGATCAACAGTTTATGGGAGTGCTAACAGGCTGGGATCCTGTGCTGTGGATTCGAATACAGAAGGCAAAGTTCAGCCTGGGAGATGGAACCGAACAGGTGGGAAACACCAGCTCTCTGTAGCCGGAAAATGCATTCCAACCTGCTTTCCTTTGCCAATAATCCATGAAAGCCTTGGCTTTCATGATTAAGTGGAGAGTCAAAGGAAAGAAAATATAGACCAGCTCATCTTCTTCCTTACTTTAGTTTAATTGAAAACTGTTCACAATTCATCCCAGATTACTGATTCATTAACAAGTAAATTAACATATGTCTTGTATTTATAAACTACAAGTTTTCGAAATTTACGTTCTTACCCTAAGACTTATACAAGACTTACAATGCACTGCTTTATCATTTAATGAACGCTTCTCACACTCAATAGAAAATGAGATGGCTAAGTCGCTGTGTATGAGCTGTTTCTTCTTGTGTCGTCACAAAGTCAAACCTTGAAATTCTCAGGGCTCCAGAGGAGGCACGAAATGTTAGTTCTCCCCAATCGGTGTCATGGAAGATGTTCATCCCACCAAACCTCTCAGTGTACTCTTGGAAAGCATGGGAAAACAGCGTAATTCAGTGGTTTCCACCTTAGAGATTTTTATTACACATCCTGGAGTCAGAATAGCCATGTCTGACTCCTTGCTTTGATACCTACAGCTTTGGGACCAAGTGCAAGTTTGCTGTACCGCAGTTTCCACCTATGTAAAATGAAGATAATAGTTCCTACATCATGAGATTATCATGAATATGAAATGAGCAAATGTATGCAAAGTGCTTAGGGCAGTAACTACTACGCAGCAGGACATCAATAAATGTCAGCTATAATTATTGCCAAATGTGCAACTTGATAGTTACAAACTACCCCGTGAAGTGTTAACATGCATATCAATAAATGAGACTGTGAGGTATGGATAAGTGCTGTTTAAAAAAAAAAAAGATAGAAAGTAAGGTGAAGTGGTGAAGGCAGTAGCTTTGTTTAGGGTAGGCCAGGGCTGGAAGGCCTACACAAGCTGGTTAAACCCATGAGGAAACTCAGCACTGCCATAGTGACCTGGGGGAAGAGAACTCAGGAGCAAAAAGCAGCAAGTATGGTGCTCCAGAAACTACAAGAGAGAATTTCAAGGAAGAAGTAGACCATCAGCCATGTCAAGCGATGCTAAGGGGTCAGGTGAGATGAAAGCTGATGACAGATTATGGACATTGGTATCTGTGATAACTTTCTCAGCAGTGTGTTGAGGTGAGAACGGGAGAGAGGGCAAGGAGCGGCTCTGAGTGAAGACCGCTCTCTAAAAGTTGTGTTGCTTAGGGGAGCCCCCCATCTGGGGATGTGTAGTTGACAGTTTCATGTTGGTGAAAAGGAAGTATGAACCACAGAGAGGGTAACCTGAGTGTGGCATGGAGAAGAAGAGCATCGGGACAGGTGCCAGGGGAGGGATCATGGTGGGACAGGAAGCGGAGGGACGTCCACATGCAGGCTTATGAGACCCAAGCATAACCCTGGAGCGCAAGGCAGTAGGGGATGCGTGTGTGGAGCCAGACTGGTTCATGGGCATCGTGCCTGTTCACAGCAAGATGAAGAACTTGGAAGAAAGCGAGCAGCTATTAGAAGACATCGCTCAAGATGAAAACAACGACCTTTCTATTCCCAGGACTCGATAAGTCCCCTTTGTTATGAATGGGAAAGTCACCCTACATACACATCCATCAGACCACAGGAACATCCGAACAGAGAACAACAGTGTTCCGGTGCTCCGCATGTGCTAACCATTCATTTCTAAAGGGGAGATGCTGTTTACATGTCAAACTAGTTTCACAATAAATTAAAATCCTTGAAAATGCATAATGGGGATCCATATACAGCATATAATCTTTGAAACCGAATTCTCATCCTGGGAAATATGGAATAGGAAAGTCAAAGGGCCCCAGAACAACCTGGCAGGAACTTTAAAGTCTGCGGCAGAAATAGTTCCCGTGTCATCTTAACTATCTCTCCGAGTGACAATTTGTGGCTGAGCCTTGGAAAGAGAAGGGACCTGGACAAAAATTCCTAAGGCAGTTCCAAGGAGAGTCTTCAATCAGAATTATCAATTAAGGTGACCAGGGGAGTGGAGAGGCAAGGTGTAAGAAGTACATCAGGCGGGGCCGTGCTGGGACTAGAACAGTCAGCATTTACTGAGCATCTGCTTTGTGCACCAGACCCCGCTGCGCAGAGCCTTCTTTTTAAGGCATTAACAGTTACACCATTTTTTTTTAATGCTCCCAGAGTTCTTATCCCCATTTTACAGACAAGAAAACAGAAGATGTGAAGTAACTTGCCCAAAGTTACTCCCGCACCTGTTACTGAGAGAACTCATGACAGCAAAGCTTCAGCGATATGAGAACCAACCAAGCAAATCATACAACCCAGAAGGACCGAGATTTTGTGAAGCTGGATGAAGGCAGCGTGTGTGTGGAGACAGGACAAGCAGAGATGAGGTCAAGGTGCAGGTGGGCTGAAAGCCAGTCCTGGAATTAATTCTGTCACACAGCCAGTCTGCCGATGGTGTAAGTCTTAATGGAAGGTTGGCAGGCATCACTGGCCTGAGGAGGGGACCTGGGAGTAAATGAGCTTGTCCTGCTGGTGGGGGGAGGAAGAATTACCTCTCCAGTGCATTGACTCTATAATTGCATTGCCTCCCATCCCCGGACTAACACGCTTTTCTACTTTCTCCAGCTCAGTGATAAACAAGATAGAGGAACAACCCACATAAGGAGCAGGTGGCAGCTTATCACTGTGATCAGGACCATCCTTGTTCTCACATACACTGCTGGTCAGAGTGTGAAGTGACTCAGAAACTTTGGAAAACTGTTTGCGAGTTTCTAATAAAGTTAAATAGATACCCATCCTATGACTCAATAAATCCAATCCTGGATAATGACCCAAGAGAAATAAAAACGTATGTCCACAAAAAGACCTGCTCAAGATTGTTCCTAGCAGCTTTCCTAATAATAACTCAAAACTGGAAATGATCCAAAATATCTATCAACTGGAGAATAGATCAACAAATTGTGGTCAACGCACATAAAGGAATACTACACAACGATAAACAAGAGAGGCACACCGTTCAGCAACATGGATGACCCTCAGAAACATTACATTGAGTGAAAGAAGCCAGACACACAAAACATGCCATGTGATTCCACTTAGATGAAGGGTAAAAAAAAGGTAACACTAAGCTGGGTGATAGGATAATAATTGTCCCTGTGTATTCAGGTGTGGACAGGGGCAGAGGGAAGAGGTATCACCTGGAAGAGGGCAAAAGAGAACTTCCTAGGACCATGATAATATTCTACCTTGATAACATCCTATCCTGAGCGGCACTATGCTTACACAGGTGTATACATTTGTCAAAATTGATTCAGGGTTATATCTGAGATTTGTGTACTATACTGACTATATTGTTTTTAAATCATATCTAAAGAAGAACCATTA
>NW_017731439.1:4234984-4239956 GCF_001890085.2 Hipposideros armiger | reverse complement strand
AAAAATTGATTCTTTTTTATGGTTCACTACCAAGGCAGTCTAGAACAGAGCTGCCCAACAAGTCATCCTGTCATGAATGGGTTGTGACAGGTCTGCCTCTTGGCATAGCTGGGTGAGGCCTGATCAACCTGGTCATATCCAGTACCAAGGGGCCCAGAAACACCTTATATTTTTCTTATGTATGCTGTGCCACTCCTCCCCACACATACTACATATATGAAATTTAGAAACACCGATATACAAAATATTCTTTTTCTGTCAATTTCCAGTGCTATTTTGAAAACATGTATCACGGCAGTGGAGCATAACATATCCCCCAGGCAACAGGAAAAGACATTTTTAGTACAAACACTAATGGGTAGACCACCATTCATTAAGGCTTAGCATTGCATTAATCTGCACTGACACTATTTGGTATAGAAATAGCTATGGGTACAGTAAAGTTGATGAAGTCTTTATAATTGAATGTCTGAACTTTGAGCCATTGCAAAGAGAACATGAGAATGTTCTACAACAGCCTATTGACCATGATACAAGGACATAAGCAACCATACATGGAAAAGCATGGGGTGGAGGTAGGTATGGGACATAGACTAACTTAGGATGTGAAAGAGGAACAAAAGGAAAAATGACCACATAGAACCAGAATGACCACAGGAGAAAATGACTTGAACTTGTGTCAAGATAGTAACACTTCCTTAAATCACTGCTGGCAAAGGGCTTACCCATTCTTTGTCATGAGGGGACTGGAATTAAAACTGGAATTATATGAGTTAGTGCTGAATATTAACTTTAGTTTAGTGTTTTGTTTTGTTTTTAAACCAGGTATTTATTTAACCAATAAACCAACAATATATAAATTTATAAGTCAATACATTATGCCAATCAATGAATTATTTCTGATTTATGCCACTTTATGGTTTCAAACTTTGTTAATAAGTTATTTTTGTCACATTTGTAAAGTCTTTGGAATGAAAAGAAATTTATGTTGAGTGAGGGCTATGTGTCAGAAATTATAACAAATGTTTTAATATATATATATATATATATATATATATATATATATATATATATATATATCATTTTCATTCCATTTAATTCTTATAAAAACCTATGAGGTATCTGATATTACCCTCATTTCCAGATAAAGGAAGTAAAATTTAGGGAGGATTATTAACNGAGCTGTTGTTCAGCATCTTAGCTGTAGAGGGCAGTGTCACTGGCCCTCATATGTGGGATCTGAACCGGGGCCCTCTGGCGTCCCAAGCCAGCTTTTAACCAATGCGCCACTCGGCCAGCCCTTAAAATAGTTTTTTAAATGCTCCTTGTTCTGATTACTGAATAAAGTAAACCTCATCATTGTGGACTTTTATCATCTTGTGCCAGATCTGTCAATTAGGCCCTTGACCATCACCAGACATCACAAAATGCAAAGAGAATCAACACAACAGAGAACCTGCACCAGAGCTGCACTTTCTGGTCAACCATTACCCCGGTACAGGACCACACTATTGCTTTCTTTCTGCAAGAGGGAGTGAATAAAAAGGCATGGCTGCCCTTGGCCTTAACAATGTTCTTATAATGCTGGAGCTCTGTGGGCAGGATCTCCATTAGTAAATGTATTAACTATTATTGAATTTAATAAATGTAAGTATTTGAAAATAGAAAAAAAAACAGCTTCTATTCATTCTTAGCGCTGTGTGTGAATGACTCTAGAAGGGCCATTACTATCCCCTACATCACCGACAGTCTGGTGTCTCGAGCTCTTTGGACACCAGAATCTTGATCACAGGCACCTTGTTGGACATCAGCTGCCCTTATTTCACTGCTTACCTTTCTCTGCAACTCCTAGCAATGGCCACAATGTGCCGCAAAGGGCAGATCTACTCCCTATGAACAACTTTAGGACTTGAGATGCCAGAAACTCACTCTTATTCATTTCATTACTCTTCTTTCATCTTCCCTACAGAAAAAAAAAATCTTCCAAAGTAAACACTAGGTCTTAAGCATAGGTTACTTACTAAGAAAATACACCTCTTTGGCAAAGAAATTGCATATCTGAATTAACTTCCCTTTTAAGGATGATGTGGAATACTTCAGTCATTAGGTGTAATTTTGCAAAAAAGTTTTTAAATTGCTCAAACAAATATTGAAATTCAAGTATACTTTAGTTTTAGCAAATACCATAAAATTATAATTATAAGCTTTAAAAAGTCTCAAAGGCATCTTACAAATGATGTTTTAAGGTTTATTCCATAAAATTGGTATTCCAACAGATTCCATATGTCGAAGACAATTCCACAGATAAGTTAGAATTTACAAAATGCGGCACAGATGAACTCAAAGGCTAAAATATATGTATTTACAAGACTAAGTTATCACCAAAAAGAAAAAAAAAAGGTACTCTAATGATAATAAAATGAAAACCCACCATTTGACATAAGTTTAAGCTACTATCTTATTCGACATTATCCCAATACATTTTCTCAACATGGTCATAATATTTGAGACTGCCAACTCAGGAGCCAGGCTGACTGGGTTTGAATCCCAATTCTGCCATTTACTAGCTGGGTGACCTTAGGCAAATTACTTAATTTCCCTGTACCTCACTTTCTTTTTCTATAAAATGGGATGATAATAATGACTGTTTCATAGGTCTGTATTTTAGATAAAATCATGTAAGGCATATAAAACCCATAAAGCAGTATTTAGCATGTAAGCTGTGCTTAACTGTTCTTAACCATTGTTATTTATTATTATTTTTATTCTGATCCCTTCTGTTAGAACTACTAAGGACATCATTAACTATAAGGACTCTATTATTGTGGGAACTTAGACACATAGAAATGATCCTAAAATTTATAGACACATACTTTTCTAAATAAAGATATATGGAACTAGTGGAAGATAAGGACTATAACGTTTGTGATGAATGTTAAAATAGGGAAGGTTATAATCATAGTTATCATAGTGTTGTAGACTGTACTACAGAAAAGAGAGAAAAGGAATAACTGATTAGTAATGGTGAAACAGTAAATGACACATCTATATGTAATCAATATTCTTTTCCATAGATGTATGAAGCATGATAAAAAAAATATGGTGAATGTTTAAATTCAAAAAAATTTATTACAGTAAAAGACATACTGCCATTAATCCCCCTTAAAATATTTCCCCCAACCCCTGCATTGAACACATTTATCCCATCATTCTTGCCACTTTCTGAAGCAGTTCTGAAAGTCCTCTTTCCTGAGTTTCTTCATCCTCTATCATAACAATGCTCCCTGTCACACATCGCTTCTGGTAAGGTAATTTCTGTCCAATAAAAACATTATGGTGTGTCCTCATCCACCTTATTGATCAGATCAGGCAGTATATGACTTCTGGCTCTTCCCCAAAGTCAAAATGACCATGAAAGGAAAAGGCTTTGAATCAATTCAGGACATCGAGGCAGCCATGACAGCATAACTAAAGACACTCACAAAAGAGGACTTCCAGAACTGCTTCAGAAAGTGGCAAGAATGATGGGATAAGTGTGTTTGAAATGAGGGGGCTATTTTGAGGGGGATTAATGGCAATGTTTCTTTTACTGTAATAATATTTTTCAATTTAAACACTCACCATATTTTTTTTATCACACCTCGCATTTGTAATCAAGATAAAATAAAAAATAAAACCTTCAAATTATAAGGGAACTTATGCCAAAGGTTAAAGACAAGAAAAGAAACTTAAAAGCAGCAAGAGAAAAGCAGTTAGTTACCTACAAGGGAGCCCCCATAATACTGATAGCTGATTTCTCAATAGCAATTTTGTAGGCCAGAAGTGATTGGCAGGAAATATTCAAAGCGATAAAAAGCAACGACATACAACCAAGATTATTCTACCCAACAAAGTTGGAATTTGGAGTTGAAGGACAGATAAAGAGCTTCCCAGATAAGAAAAAGCTGAAGGAGTTCATCACCAACAAACCAGTATTACAAGGAATCTTATAGGGACTTCTTCAAGATGGGAAAGGTGTTAGGGATGGGTGAAGAGGGGAAAGGATAAGAAGCACAAATTAGTTGTATACAGTAGTCATGGGGATGTAGGGTATAGCATAAGGAATGTAGCCAATAATAGTGTAATGACTATGTACGGTGCCATTATAGATACTAGATCTACCAGAGAGATCGATGGGAATGGGGTTAGGTGTAGGGTGAAAAGGGTGAAGGTATTAATAAATACAAATTGGTAGTTATAAAATAGTCATGTGGATGTAAAGTATAGGGAATATAATCAATACTATGGTAATAACTATTTATAGTGCCACGTGTGTAGGGTTGAATTCCTTTACTAACTGGTTTTTCCCACAACTCATAGTAGTTTTACTTTCTTAACTGAGTCTTGACTGATACAAACTCCAAGGTTTGGCATCTAAGAGTCTAGAATTAATAGTTCCTCATGCAGAGGTACTCAAGTGTACTCACTGAGGACAACTATGAACTGTGAATTGAGCTACTACACATAAAGTGACAATGATATAATAACCCAGAAAATAAAAATTAAAAAACAAGACTTTAATGGGAACTATAATACTTAGGGGGTTGAGAGTTACAAAAGGGTAGGTAGAACTTTTATGTTAAAAATTGTCTCTTTGGGCTGGCCGAGTGGTGTGATGGTTAAGAACTGGCTTGGGATGCCAGAGGGCCCCGGTTCGGATCCCACATTTGAGGGCCAGTGACACTGCCCTCCACAGCTAAGATTCTGAACAACAGCTCGACCTGGAGCTGGGCTGCTGTGAGTTGCCGGCGACAGCAGGTGGGCTGCCATGGGCTACCGTGTGTAGACAGAAGCCAGCATGAGCGACCAGCAGCCGCAGTGAGCAGCCGTCCAGAAGCCGGTGACTGATCTGCCTCATGTGGGAAGAGTGCAATGATGGTGCCAACTTGGGCCAGTGAAGCAACGTCCTCCACAACTAGACTGAAGAACAAAA
>NW_017731439.1:4210737-4233948 GCF_001890085.2 Hipposideros armiger | reverse complement strand
AATAAGTTATTTTTGTCACATTTGTAAAGTCTTTGGAATGAAAAGAAATTTATGTTGAGTGAGGGCTATGTGTCAGAAATTATAACAAATGTTTTTATATATATATATATATATATATATATATATATATATATATATATATATATATATTTCATTCCATTTAATTCTTATAAAAACCTATGAGGTATCTGATATTACCCTCATTTCCAGATAAAGGAAGTAAAATTTAGGGAGGATTATTAACTTGCCCCAGATCGTATAGCTATTAACAGAAAGATCTAGCGTTAGAGCCTAAGTTTTCTACTGCACCCAATGTTTATTCCACCACAACGGGCTACCTGAGAACCAAAAGAGCCCTGACATCAAAAGCATGCGCCCTGAAAGATATACCTGGTAAACAGGACCCTACCAGAGTAGGGGCAGGACAGTACCTCTACCAGTTCAAGTTGGCTACAGGTCATGAGAGCACTGTAATGGTGTTTACATCTGTGGCTCCAAATATGTTTCTAACGTTTCTCAATCTCAGCACTATTGACACTTTGGTCCAGATGCTTTTGTTGTTGTTGTTGTGGGGCTGTCATGTGCATTCTAGGATGTTGAGCAGTATCCCTGGCCTCCACCCGCTAGATGCCAGTAGCACCCCCCCTCAAATTTTGGCAACTGAAAATGTCACCATACAATGACAAATGCCCCCTGCAGGGAAGGGACGGGGAAAAAATTGCTCCCATTTGAGAAACATGCTCTGAGGCCATGAAATAAACATTTTCTTTATTGAAGAATAACATAAGGCATTGCCAAATTCAATGACTTACTAGCAATTTACAGGTTGAACAATAATAGAACCCACAGTCTTTACTCTAGATCTAGACTAAAGCAATAGTACTTTTGTATTGTGCTTTTAGTAGGAGTTAGGCTGAGTAACTCTAGCTGCCATAACCAGTAACCCTCAAAAATCCCAGAGTCTTAATTCACTGCATGATTATTCTGTGCTCATGTTACAATCCAAAGTAAGTGTTACTTTCTATGGCTTCCCTCCAGGTGATCCTTCAGGAACCCAGGCTTCTTATGTCTTTGGCTCCACCATCTGCAACATACGAGTGTAATTCCCTCCATTCAGCCAGGGGCTGGGGAAAGATGGTGAGGAAGGCATATCCTCTCTACAACTACATCAGCCTGGAAATGACATATGTACATCACTTCTGACATTTTATTTGTAAGTAATGGTCATGTAGTCCTTCACTAGGAAGACGTTTTCTAGCAATGGCCTGACACTATGGACGATGCATATGTATTTTTAGTGTTTTTCTCACCATCTGTGCAATAGCTCTGTGCCTTTCAAAGCAACTGCATAAATATTCCAGCCTAATAAGAACCCTATAAGTTAGGCAAATATGATTCGATCATGTATGTATTATTTTCCCATTTTAGGCATGGTGAAATTGGGATACACATAGTTCCTCTCACTTGGGGTTAATATCCTAGAGCTAGAACCTCCAGACCCTGAGTTGAGAGTTCTGACCTCAGAAGACAGGTGACACATATACAGAAGAGTAGGGAATTCCACTAGCTAAACAGAGGGACAATGTTATAAGCACTGTCTGTGGATTCTGACTGGGTCAAGTCTTGGCTTTGCCACTGAGTGGTAGTGCATGACATTAAACAAAAAATTTAGTCTCTCAGAGCCTCCATTTTCACATCTGGAGATAACCATAGTTACTATAGGACAGTGGTAAAGTTTAAATGAGATGATACACGGAAAGTACTTAAAACAATATTCAATGCATTTTGGTTACTGATATATATGCCACAAGAGATAACTAACGCGTGATCTATAAATTTACAAAGTTTAGTAATATATACCACACTTAAGTTCCATCTATTTTGGAGTCTGTTTAGGTTTTTCCATGGTTGCCTGTTTACTAAGAACAAATAAACTCTCATTGACTTCGGCAGATTTACTTAATTCTACAGTAGAAACCTGAAGAAGAGGCCTCTGGGAAAGCAAGTGTCAATGAATCTGTATAAATCTATCCCCGCCTCTGGAAAGCAGCCCAGAGCGCAAGCCCCACTGACAGCAAGTCAGTAGAATCACGTTCATTTAAATACCAAGGGCAGCATGGGGCATCATAAAAAATGGAAGGAAGGTCAAGTGCTTTGTGTGTTCTTCTGCCAGTTCAGCAGCCAAAAAACTCTGGGGCCAAGACAGAAACCCAGAATCCAACCTCACCTTCCAGTTCATGGTTTTGAATCATCTTGTTTTATAGATGAGGCGATAAAGGCTCAGCAAGGTCAGTGGTTAAATAGGAGACATGAGACCCAAACCCACATTTGTTCATTCTTGACCCAACTGTCTTCTCTGTGAAACATTCATATGTGTGTAGAATTTTGTAATATAATTCTGCTGAGTGAAGTGATATGAAGCCACATGAGACAAACACAAAGGTCTACATAGTATCTTTCTGGAAGCTGCCAAATTTTTCCATATATAAGCAACTCTTTAAGTTTAAGAGATACCATCATTCCCCCAAACTGACGGTATGTCCCACCTTCTGTGAGCGCTTGGATTTATTTCTTAAATGAGAGGGAGGGAGGGAGAGCGGAAGGGAGGTAGGGGGAGAGAGAGACAACAAAAAAATGACCACTTTACAATAACAAGCTCTTTGTTTAGAATCAGAATATGCTAAAGCCCCGCTTTCAGTGTGGTTCATAATAACTGAAGATATAGTGGTTTGGTGGATTCTGACACCACACCTCAGTAATTTCTGTCAGAAAATCTGCCCATGTCACTGGAGCACATGCATGCTGCAACAACAAAACCTTGTGAAAGCCATCAACCTGCCAAGAGAAGAGCCCTTGCCTTTAGCAGATTCGTTTTTTTAAAGTCTCAAAATGTCAGCTTTGGGTAACACACATCTACTGATTTTGACATGGAAAAAAAAAACTCACATGGATTTAGTGTCATTTTTTTTTTCAGGGCATATAAAGGTTGCCTTGAGAATATGATGGGGAGCATAATATTCCAAAATAAAGTCTCTGTCTCAAAAACATCATTTTCTAATAGAAGAGTAAGAATGGGTTGCTACACCATCTCCTAATTTCAGTTATGCAAGATTTAGTACCCTTGTGAGCTCAAGCTAAATCCCACTAAGTAATTTTGAGCTTTGTTTATTTGTCTTATTGACTTAGGCAGCAACGTAAGTATCTTCAGATACGTCTGTACATGTGAGTCTACGTATATGTATGCATGTATGAGAGTGACATTTCTGCGAGTCCATTGTTTTGACCTACAAAAATGGCTATTTCTTAGGGTTCAACCTCATATATTTAAGAACTTAATATATGTGAAATATGCAATGGACACTAACAACCTACTTTATGCCCTGAGAGAAGATGACATCACACTTCCTGCTTCTCTCCTTCACACTTCCTTCTATTTTACATCCACTTTATGACACAGCAAAGAACCCAGGTGCTGTTATCACAGATCCAGATAATATTCTTTCAACTCCACCAATAACAAACACCATCAAAATGCTCAGACATGATCTTTCAAAATCTGTTACATGCCAACAAGCTTGTCCTCAAAATAGACTTGTGGGAAACTCTGCTGACTTTGCAGGAAATTGAATACTACAGTGAAAATAGAACTCCTGAACCATCCTCTCAACACAGAAACAAGAAGGCTCCGTACAGTGATGTATGTTCATCAGAATCACAGAACCAAAAGCTGGTCGTTGGATATGAGATATGAGAGCTGGTCTGATGCAACTGAACCAATGAGAGGAGGATAGATTTTCCAATCCAGTAAGCTAGAGTAACATTTGAGAGCCTTCTAAGGAACACTCTATTAACGCCGCATGGTTCTTCTATGGCTATCAAATACAGCTTCTTGAGCATTTAAATACAACATTTGGAAGCCCTGTGTCCTCGTTACAGTAGTTAAGCCTCCAGGCTCTGGAATCAGACTGTCTGCGTTCAAATCTTAGCTTTATAGTTACAGCTGAGACTTGGTGCCAGTTACTTAACCTCTCTGTGCTTCCGCTTCCCGTCTGAAAAAAGAAATGAGAGTAATATCTGCCCCCGACAATTGCTGTAATAATTCAGTTAATATAGTGCAAAAAGCTAAGAACAAGGCCCAAGACATGAAAAGCCATTAATAAATAATAGCTATTATTATTGATTCAATAGCATTGTTTCCATTCATTCTAAGGTCTCATAGTTGGAGCCTATAATTTTTTAGCGAGAGAAGGGCATAGGGGGTGGGGGCGGGGGCACTGTCTACAGCTAAGCGGTGTCTGCCCAAGAAAAGAATTACTCCTGAATACCTGCTTGGCGGCTCCCTATTCTATTTTCAAATGCAAAATGTGTCACATTTCACGACAAGAGAGAAAACTGAAACGCAGCTCCTTTACACACATTTAAGTAATGCTAATTTTATTGCACATTTCTCCTGTGTGGATTTCATTAAATTCATAAGGCAGGGTCCTCATGCAGTTGCATTGTGGTGAGCCAGACTAGAGTTAAAGAGATCTAACCCTAATTTAGATCATGCTGGGGCATAGCTCCGAGTATTGCATTGGTGGACTCTGAAGCAAACTCCATAAGGGAACCAGAGCCCAAATCAAATGATAATTTTAATAAGGGAACCATGCTGAACAGTCAGATTGTAAGTCTGGCTTCACTAGTAGAGGAAGGTGTCACTGCCATTGGTGGTGGTATCATTGCACATGGGAAAACATTTGGTAGCTTTGGGAAGGAACCCGACCACTGACATTTCTGGCAGCTGAAAGAAGGAAATTTTCCAGTTGTCTGCACTCAAGGATGAAAAGGAAACGATGGCTGCAAATGTGCTGGATAAAAACAAGCCTTAATTTAGGCTGAGAGGACAAAACGCTGCCGGTACTCAAAGACCTGGCAGCTCGGGTTGAGAGACTGTCAACCATTTCCAAATACATCTGGTAGAAAAGCAAGGAGACATTTTAGAAGTCTTCTTTGAAAGAGGTTGAGATTTATAGGTACACATGTAAAACCGTTTCACCACACTTCTGTTAGAGAATATTGGCTATGAATACAGGAATACAGAATTAAATGTTGCTATTTAAGATCTCCCAAAGCTAACCAGTTAAGTGGTGGCAATAAGTTAGGATCATCATTTGAATTCTGAGTTGACACTGGATTTTGAAAATATTGGGGCTGTTCAAGGTTGACAGCTTTTCCTTGATTTTGCACCTACCATGACATCTTATGTGTATCTGGTTCATCAATTGACTAGATGCCCATGATTAGTTGGCCATAACATAATATTATGCTTAGAGTTCACTTTCCTTTCTGAGCAATTCCCTCACCCCATGGAGTCTTCTAGGAAACCTGGAGTGCAAGAAATCTTTAAGATATTTTATTTTGGGGCATCTGTTGCAGAACATAGCAAATTAGCACCAACTTTAATATGCCCAAATTAGCATACAGAGTAGTAGTAGGCTATTGTTTTATATGAATATATACTTATTTAATTCATAAGATTATATAATGCCTACATAACAACACGTAAAGTATATATTTATAAGTTCTCCAAGAATAAAGTAACAACAAATACACCATACCAATAGAAATGATGCAAAACTAATACTAAAATTAAAATGGAGTGGTTAGGACCACCATTGGGCAGTGCACCAAAAACGCCACTAGTCATAATGCTTAAAAATTAAGATCAGAAAAGCCAACACAGTGACAAAAGAAGCTGGTTACAGATACCAGCAACTCTTGCATCTGTCTCTTCTTTCCATTTTAAGCATGCTGCAGAAGCAGCAGAATTCAAATTTAAGGAGTTTAGCAAGAGATATGAGAGAAAAAAAACATTTTGTGAAAAATTACCTCAGTCATGTTTTCATGCACATGTCTTGCACACACGAGCGCATGCGCATATACGTATGTATTACACCCAGAAAAGCCTCAGAAAAATATCTGGGGGCCTAAGTGAACCACAAGCTAATTTAAAAATTGGAATAAAGAATTGTGCATAAAGTAAAATTAGGAAGACCCTGCTGTCCACTGAACTCAACTATACTAAGCAGGCCTTCTATGACAGAAATTGCTGACTGTTCTCCAATATCCATGCTACCTTTCTTCCTTTTAATAAGAGTAACTGCTAAGTGTTGGTTGGACACTTGGTCACCGATCGAGAGACTACATTTCCTATCTTCCCTGGCAACTAAGCATGGTCATCTGACTCAGGCCAATAGGAGGTGAGCATCAATGAAGTATTAACAGTCTGCATCACATCTTTAGAAAACATTGCATGCCCCCCACTTTCTTCTCCTTTCCCACAGCTGGAAGGAAGACATGGTTCTGTGACTTATGTTCAGCCATGTGAATACTCTAGCATATAGTGGAAACCAAGATAACTGGACAACCATGTAGAGTAGGGTCACTCTGAGATGCCCATTGGTTCAGACCTAAGCATGAAAAAAGAAATAAGCCTTCCATCTTGTTCAGATCTTTTGTTTGGGCCCCGTGAAAGTAGTCATGCCAACATTCTGACAAATATCAGCTTTTGTTTCAGTGCTGTGTTTCTCTCTTGATAACCAGGTATGCTTTTGAGAAATTTCTGGAAGATCATAGGAGCAAAATAAAAAAATAAGATGCAGCCTGGTTCTGATTTATATATATATATATATATATATATATATATAGACAGTGGGGGTTACTTGAGCAGGAGATACAAGTAATAATAGGCACTTTGTGAATTCAAAATTTCATGGATTAATAGTTGAACTAAGTTATCAGCGAAGCTTTGAAGAAGTAGATAACCCACACCAAGAACACTTTTCTGAGTCATGAGAAAGGAATGCATTTTTTTAAGTCTGGCTAAATCATAGGCCAAGGGAAATCATAACCTATCGTTCCTAGAAAGCTTTAAAACAATTGAAAATGTCCTACTCTGGCCTTTGACATCACTGCTCTGCTATACTGTAGGAGCTGAGCTAGAATGAAAACTTTCCAGCTCCAGGATCTTATACTCAGGGCATGGGTGAACGCTTGAAAGCTTGACAAATGAGCAAAACAACATAAATTAAACCATATAAATTACTTTGTATCAGAAAACCTATCCTGTAGAGGTCAATATATCACTCCATAATCCCCTAAAGAATTAATACTTGAGAGCTGGAAGAAAATAGGTGAGGAATTTTTCTGAAGTTAGACAGACTCATGTAAATGCATCAGCAGATATTTACACTTCCAAGTAGGAACACTTAACAGAGAGAAAAATATTTACTTAGGCAATCCTAAAGGGTAACTCTCTTTTGAAAGAATAAACTTTTAATTGCTCTTAACTAGATTAGGAAAGTGGATAGAAGTACTTGTAGCTTCCTACAGATTTTCAAAATAGTCTAAAATATCTTGTTCCCTGGAAACAACAGCTTTCCCAATGGGCTAAGCCCTTTCAATTCAGGTCAAGGGTACTGTCCTCTGTGGCGCTTCCAAATCCCCTGGGGGAAAGGCGAGCCTTTCATCCTCTGTGCTTCCCAGCACTTCCTGAACATTCTGCTCTACCACTTCCCATACTAATTTGTTTGCCCACCTTGCTTCCCACTTAACGAGGAATTCCTTGAGGACAGCCGTAGACAGAGCCTCACATTGGTTCAACAGCACAGACTCTAAAGACAGGCAGGTTCAAATCCTAGCTCCACCAAATCATATGCACATGCTTCCTTTATCTTCCTGAGCCTTACCTTGAAAATAGGTAAAATTATTAAATGGGCAAGTCTGAGAATTAAATGAGTTAATACACAATAAATGTCTCAGAGCAATGTCTGGCACATAGAAAGTGCCACATAAGTGTTTTAGCAAGTCAGGTCCTGAATTGCTCGGTGCCTAATAAAACTTATTTGAACAGAAATGTGGATTAACATCCTAACAGGCCAACTTCAAGGATGGTATGAATCTTTAGCTTTCTTTTTTTTTTCTTTCTTTCTTTTTTTATTAAATTTATTGGGGTGACAATGGTTAGTAAAATTACATAGTTTTCAAGTGTACAATTCTGTAATACATCATCTATATATCACATTGTGTGCTCACCACCCAGTCAGTTCTCTTTCCGTCACCATATATTTGACCCCCTTTACCCTCCTCTATCACCCCTCTCCCTCCTTACCCCCTGGTAACCATTAAACTGTTGTCTGTGTCTGTGAGTTTTTGTTCTGTTTGTTTGTATTGTTCCTTTGTTGCTTTCAGTTTTATATCCCACATATAAGCGAAGTCATATGGTTCTCGACGTTTTGTGCCTTATTTTGCTTACATGATAATCTCAAGATTCATCCATGTTGTTGCAAATGGCAGTGTTTCATCTTTTCTTATGGCAGAGTAGTATTCCATTGTGTACTATGTATTATTATCTGTATCCAATAATCTATCAAAGGACACTTTTGTTGTTTCCAAGTCTTGGCCACTGTAAATATGATGGTATGAATCTTACAAGCAAATGTTGCTTGTTACAATATTTAAAACTTTTCCGATATAAACATAACTTAACAAAACACTAAGATGGTAACAATCCAACAACATTATCTCATGGGCTCATCAGAGAAAATTCCAGAATAATGGTCTAAAATACAGCAATCTTGGCTCAGAATGGCAGTCCTTCCTTTGAAGACCTGGGACTTAAGATCTAAAACACCGCTTTTCAGAATATGCATTAATTTATCTAACCAAGAAAATTGACATTGTAGTTTTAAGTCATCTATTTGCTACAGAAAATGTCTGAAATGTCCCTTCTTTTCAACCTCACCTGTTAACTCCCATGACTTCCACTCTTATGTATAGTTGGTGTCTTCTAATTGCTTGTATTGTGATTGTTACAAAAAGAAAATTTCCATTTCAATACAAAGTTTCATGAGAAAAGTACCCAAAAATCTGTTTGCATCTTTTCTGTGTCGGCATCTAATATCAAAGCTTTAACATTTTCATTCTTTGAAAATTGTTTAGAAATTCTTCCCAAGTAGAAAGTCCCTATGAGCACCTGGTAATTCACAAAGTCCTTGTTTGAGGACTGTCCTGTGGTTATAAACATTCTATGGCATATCAGGCTGTCACACACTCTAGCAGGGCAGCCTTCATTGTTTCAAAAAAGAATAAAAGAAGCAGCATTCAGGCACACACACACAGATACTGGTAGTTGGAAATTGGCTGAGAACAGTGAAAGGTTTGAGGGATATGGATGGAGTACTGACAATAGCCACTATACCTAGCTAATTCTATGTCAATTAATAAACTCAAGAGATTAAAAACAAACAAACAAACAAAAAACAAACCTTAATAATTAGGAGGAAGGTCCCAACACATAAACACAACCTATGTCTAAACAATGAGAAAGTGATTCTGGAAATAGGTTAGGATGCTGACACTTACATATTCATGAGACCAAAATAACACTGAAAGACAATGAGAAAATGCCTCTTAGCATTGATCACCCTTTTACTGAGAGACAGAGAGAGAGAGAGAGAGAGAGAGAGAGAGAGAGAGAGAGAGAGAAAACTAATGTTCTTATTTTCTTTCAACACTTCTACCTCAAAATAGTTCAGAAGTCCCCAGTCCCTAGGTAGGAGACCTGTCAATGGCAGGTTTTGCACGATGATACTGCATAAAATCTCATTCGTTCAACAAGCATTTGCATGATATTTATGATACATAAATTTATGTATATATAGTACAGAAAAAAATACCAACCAGGTAATTCTTGCCTGAGGTGATCAACCCCTTTTGTACTCTCTCTATACAAAGTCTGTTGCTTATAGTCTCCTTTGGATTGATTATAGATTACACTTGCCTGACACTTCTGCAAAATATAAAAAATGAATGCATGTCTTTTAGTAATATTTCACAGTGCCACTTCTGCAACGGTGGGTAAATAATCTTTGTCCATAAATTTTACACACATGCACATATATACATACACATGCACACATCCTATTTAGATACTGTGAGCCCCTGAAAGACTTCACAATAAGTTCTGTTCATAATTTTAAAACCTCCTATACCTAGCTGTATTAACCACAGCAGCCTAGCACAGTGTTACACTCATAGCAGTTACTTTGAATATCAGTTGACTTCAGTCCAAAAAGGAAAAGTACATGTTTTTTCTTGATTTAGAAGTTGTCATCTTACTTTTACATCACCAGTTCCCTCACTTAACCCTTCCCTCTAGATAAATATATTTAAAAGAACAGTTGGCTAGAACATAAAATTAGCAAAAGCATTGCTGTATTATAATTTTGACACATTAAGTTAGGCTTTTTTTTTTCCCAGCAATGACTGAATGTACGATAACAGGCTAGATACAGTGGACTTACAAACATTGATAAGGCCCTAAAATAATGCAAGTGAATCATTATTTAAGGTAGTGGTTTAAGGGGAAAAAAATGTCTGCACATTCCTTGACAACCCTTCCATTAAGAGGTGGAATCGGTGCCCCTTCCTTTAATATGGCCTGCCTTAGTGACTTGCTCCTAACTTACAGAAGCCTAGGTCATTAAGGGCAGCACAGCAGTTGCCTGGTTCTCTCTCTTGAGACATGCCTCTTTGGAGCTTCGAGAAACCAAGTGAGAAGCCCAGCTATCCCAAATCCACTTTACAAAGCCACTTGGAGAGAGCATACAGACACAGAGACCAAAGCCCAAGTGCCCCAGCTGCTCCAGACTCCAGCTGTTTACGTCTCCCCAGCCAGACAACAAGTAGGTGAGTGAAGAAGGAAGCCTTTGGGATAACTCTAGCCCCAGGCATCCTCTGAGTGCAGATTCACGAGAGAATCCAAGTGGTCACTACTTAGCTGGACCTAGTGGACCCCCAGAACCATAATAGATAATAATAACAAATGATCGTTGTCATTTTACACCACAGAGATTGGGGTGGCATGTGTCACAGCAACTGAGAACTGGAATATTATGTACTTTGTAAATACAGTTCCCTACAGACCTTCTACCTAAATTAAAGTATCCATGACTGTATTTTAGAAAGGATATAAAATATATTAGAAAGAAAAGAATGGTCAAACTCCTCAAGTGTGTGTGTGTGTGTGTGTGTGTGTATGTAACAAAGTTCATTCTGGCATCAAAGCCCTCTTGGGACTGTTTCCAAAGCAATCAGTGAACTGGTTTGAATGAAACTATTTTCACTTGGTGGGATGGAGATCTGACTGCTGCAGGCAGCTTTTTTGAGAAGCTTCGCTTCTCTAATGAACAGGAGCCGTTCCTTTCAATTCTAACACAATGTGAGGTATATTTTTTTATGTCAGTTCTGCCAAACCTTGACATGCGGTATAGCCCCAAACAACTCAACACATGTCTGGTCAGTAACACCTACTTCCTTTCCTCTGACAGACCAGAGTAAGCTGCCCAGTCGAGCAAGTGAAAGAGAATTCTGGGGAAGCTTTTCTAAATGGACGCCTCCATCTGTCATTTTTAATTCAAAACTTTGGAAGTAAATTCTTGGGCTCTTGTATTTCCAGAGAAGTGCCTCGTATTGATTTGGATAAGTGTTTTTCTACTTTATGTCTGATGATCTAAGGCTCTTTAAAAAACTAATTTAAGAAATGCTTGTAGACTATCTCTTATCTTTTAATTCTATTTTTATAAACATCTCCTATCTTTGAATTTAATGAGGTTTTTTTTTTTCCTTAAGGCCACCATCCAAAGAATGATTAAGATTCCACTGTTGTATTCTATTTACCTACTTTCTTATTTTATACAAGATTCCTTAGCTCGTGGTATTCTTTATACATTTTTCCAAAGAACTTTACCTTGTAGGATGGGGCTACATGACCTTGGAATTCAGAGGAAAAAAGAGAAATGGAGAAGGGTTGACAGAGGAAAGAAAAGGACAGAAAGAAACATCTAATGAAATAATTAAGATGGGCTTCAGTGATCTAATTTTTAGAACATATGGCAGATGTCTTTGGTAGGGCCCCCCCCCCAGAAACATACCCTGATATCAGGGCTGAAGTTCAAAGAATTTATCTGGGGGAAAATAACCACAGAAAGCAGCGATAGATGAGTGAGATGCAAGGCAAGGATGTGAAGGAAGCCAGAAGAAGGTCAATTAATGAATAGTTAACTGTTGCTGGCAGTGGGGCTCAGCCCTGCTGGGGGGAGAAATAACTCAGATCTGTCCCAATGGAAAGGTGAGAGACAGGGTATTTTTCTACCAAACCCCACCTATAATTGGTGAAACACTGCTTCTAGGGACTTTAATTTCCAGCCTGCCCAGCACATGGCTAAGAATATCCCAGCGTCCACAGAGATCTCTTAGACAGAAAGTCACAAGTACTTGTAATGAGCAATTAGCAGCATACACTGGATGCCAGGGGAGGATGGACGGGCACTGCCATGTTTGCTGGCGTGGCCGGAGGCCTTCCACACAGCATCTCGGGTCACAGCCGATACAGGGTGACGGCCTTCAACTGGGGATTTTTACTTACTTGGGAACATCTTGGTAACAGTTTTAGACCACGTCCTATGATCAAAGACAGTCTGATTTTGTTGTTGATCCTGTACCAGTGGAGTTTTTTTATATGAGATTTTTGAGAACTACAGAGTGTTGATAAAATATTTAAAGGATCTTTGGCCCTCTCTGGCTTGTTATCAGAAGCCTACTGTTCCCATCCCATGACCCATATCACCCCCCAGTTTCTTCAAAGTCTCTCCTAGCCTCCAGGGCAGCAAGAATGTTTATTTAAAAAGTGGATTTTCATTAACATATACCAAACACAAAGGCAGCAGAACATGGACGTGGATATGAGGAAACATGGGACTGAAAAACACATTTATGAAGTGCTTGGAGGATGTCAATAAGGGGTTTGATGAATAACTATTAAGAGCAGCCAAAGGCCTGCTGGTTTAAAATCTGTTTTGAATCATAATTTTTCTCACATGTATTTACATTTTGCTGTAAAAAAGGAACCAGTCCATACCCAAACAAATGAAAAACACCAAGGAGAATACTTTTGCAGTTGTCAGTATTGTATAGCACCTTCTTTGCACACCACAAAATTAGCTTAATGCCTAAATGATTTAGTTCAATCATGTGTGCTAACAGATGATAGGTGGATAAGCCAAAATTTGAGGATTATAGAAAAATATCAAAATCTCTATGCTTGCTTTTTGGTTTTTTTTCATTCTTTTCTTCCTCCCTCCTTTCCTCCTTCCCTCTCTTCCTTTCCTTTTCTCCTTATTTCATTCTTTTTTTCTTTAAAATTGTGGTTACCAGAGGCTAAGAGATAGGAGCAAAGGGAGCTATTGATCAAAGGGTACACAGTTTCAGCTATAAGACGAATAAGTTCTAGAGAGCTAATGTACAGCATGGTGACTACAGTTAATAATAACGTATTGTATACTTGAAATATGCTAGGGTAGGTTTCAAATGTTTTCACCACTAAGCAAAAGGTAACTATGTGAGGTGATGGATTTGTTAATTGGTTTGATTATGGAGACCACTTCACAATGCATATGTACATCAAAACATTACATGTACACCGTAAATCTATTCAGTTTTTATTTGTCAACAATATCTCAATAAAGCGGAAACTAAAATACTATTTTTCATTAAAGCTGTTTTGCATCCCTAGATAGCATGTGAATGGATGGTAAAGGAAAGTTTTAGTAGCTATGTGCTGAGTGGGTGTCAGGACAAAGCCAGAGCTGGATGAAACACGCCCATGGAATGATATGCAAGTCGCGGTTTGGTTTCCCTGAGAGTTGGCTTAAAGGAAGGCAGCCAGAAACACACGAGTGACCACATATGGAAGTCCTAACCGAAGCAGCAGCTGCAGAACAATGGTTTAGGGCTCTGAGCCTGGAATGATGCTGCCTAAGGGAAAATCCTGCCATTGTCATTTATTAGCTGTGCGACTTGGAGCAACACAATGACTATAAACCTGAATTTCCTCAGCTGCACAAGGAGGATGTTCATAATGCCTAACACTTACCTCCTAAAATAAAAACATGTATTAATAGAAGGGAGCTCCTAGAACAGGATCTGACATATAACAAACACTCCGTAAGTATCAACTGCTGTTACACTGACGCTCAGATGTTTTGTGTTCATTTACACAATCCTATGTATGTGTGTCCATGTTGCTCTGAAAGATCCTAATACGAAAACACACTTACTTTGTTAACTACCTCACAATAATGACATGTAGAGAAAGCGTTCATTCATGCATTACATACTTACTGAAAAGTTGCTAAATGCTGGGGTATACAGGTAACCAAAATATCAAAGTGTCATGTCACACATCTCACCCTTGCAGCTGAAAACCTGGTGCTCATCCATTCCATGAGGCTGCTACTTCCATCACAGCATGGCCCAGTGACCCTACACTTGCAGTGTACTAAGTGCCTTGCTTGTGAGGGAGCAGGGTCTTTATTTCACCAGAGTCAGGTGCCACCTGTGGGGATCATCCTAAGGAAAAGGAAAGTGGGAACCCTTCTCCCTTACTGAGGTGAGCTTTGAGGAAATATGAATAGCTGTGGTCGACTGCATAAATGACCCCAATTCACCGCCCTCTCTGTAAGCATACCATCCGGAAGTGGAGTCTCGTCCCACCACCTCTTGAATCTGGCTGGCCTTGTGATTTTATTGGGCCACCAGATTGCACCACAAGTGACAGCATGTCATGTGGAGCCTAGACCTGCATTCCATGCTCTCTCTAGGCTCCCGGCCCAGCCATTATGGGAACACACCTGAGCTAACCTGCTGGAGGCTGACAGACACATGACCACGTCACTCCTGTCATTATAGTCAGCTGGCCGCCAGACAGCTCGACCAAGACATCAGAAGACTTGCCCAGCAGCTGACCCCGGCCCACCTCCACCCCACAGACATAGGCGCTAAATAGATCCTCATTGTGTAAAGCCATTGAGTGTTGGGGTAACTTGTTATGCAGCCTTACTTGGCAATAGATAACAGATCCAACAATGAAGGTAGGATTCCACCACCAATTTTTGTGGCTCTAAGACTTATGTTCTTGAAGCTATAAGAAAGCAGTCATTGCATAATTAAAACATGTGTATATGTCTCTATATAATATATATTTACATTATTAAAATATATGGTGAGCAGATGTAGATGTAATTAGCTCAACAAACACTACTTTAAATGGAAGGGATTGGTTGTGGAAAGGAGTGGTCAAAATATATCATTTTAGCCAAACCAAAAATGTGACACTTTTATAAAAACAAAGGAACACAACTCTCACTTTTAATCTTAATGAATTAGAATTCATTATTTTGAAGGATTTGACACTTTCACTCTCGTACTATTTGGAAACGAGATCACAAAAATATATACCAAAAAAAGCAAACATCTATTTTCCAAATTTTTTTTTAACCTGCTTTTCAAGGAACATAATATTGTCATGCAAACCCAAAAAATACACATACAAGAAAATACAGTGCCCTTGGGTAAAGAAATAGTAATAAAGCTTGGTTTACTGTGCATCTGTTATGTGGAAAGAACTTTGCTACTTCTGGGAGCCCAGGGATGAATAAAACAACCTCTGTCTTTTCCTGGTTTATCTGTGTCACTGAGTAGCAACACAAATGACTATAAAAAAAATAAGAATGGGCACTTTCTATAAAATAACATTAAGCTCCATACATGAAGAATGTTCTGAAATGAAAGGTTCAGAAGACCCAAAAGGTATGTACTTGACTAGTCAAAAGGATCTTAATTCAGGTACACTATAGCTATTAAGAGTTTCCCCCCCTCTAAAAACATATATGTCTGGAAAATTTTAAATGCATACCTAAATAACTCAGTAGATGAAAACAATAACTCAGAAATGAAATCAAAATGAAAAATTTGGAGCTTATATTAAGCAATTAAACATAAGTGTTCTGTACTCAAAATTTCCAAATTTCTTGCCACAAATTCAACTACTCACACCCTTCTTTCTTAAAATCCCAAAATAGTTATTCCATATTTCTTTCAATCTGATTCTGGGAAATAAACAAAGCTATCCAATTCATTTACCAGGCTAGTATAATCTTGCAACTAAATCCAGACAAAGGCTCTAAAGGAAAACAAGATCACAAGCCAATCTAACTTACAAATAGATGAAAAATCTGGGATAAAGTAGAAATGCATAGCATAATACATCAGGGCCAATTACCATTCATTCAGAAATATGTGGATGTTAAACATTTTTAAAAATCTATTAAATAATACACCATATTGATAAATTGAAGAACATTATGATTAATTCCCAGAAAAATCAAACTAGGAGCTAATAAGGAACTTGAAGTACAGTAAAGCCAAGAAAAAATTACAAATACATATCTGTGATATGGCGAAAGATTTTTTTTTTTAATTTTGGAGGTCATATAAGTTGCAAGAAAATTTATAAAACGTTTTTTCACTTAAAGACCCAGTATGAATACTAGGTTGTAATACAAAGATAAGGTTTTAGAGAAATAATGTTTGGCTATAACTCCCATTTTATGATTTCCAAGCTGAGTGTTGCCTCTGCATTTTAATATAGAAATTGAGATGCTAGATTTTTAAAATAGAAAAAGAAAACAAAAGAAATAACTGTTAACGAACTCTCAATAAAGAAGAATAACGCCAATAGTGCTCGAGAAGAAATAAAAAGAAATACTGAGAGTGTCAAACAAACTAAAAGTGGGCAGATGAGTAAGTTATTTGATTATTGTCTTTAAAGCTATGAAGTTTTATTGTTACCAGGTGAGCAATAACATTTTATTCTTTATTTCTACAATAAACCAAATAACAAAAACCTTATTAAACTGAACCAAGGTGGGCAAATCATAAATAGTAAAAGCAGGGACCAAGCAAGGCTGAAGATCCAACACTAACAGCTTCAACAATAACCTGCTTGGGTGTTTCCCTCATCTTTACCTATCAAATCTGGTCATAACTGGAGCATAGGAATGCCTTAGGATTAGTGTTTTCCTTTTATGACTAAGGATTTGCAAGTTTCCCAATTTCACATATTTGCATAATTTTCTTTTTTGGGGGTTGAGGGGGGTAAAAGTACTCATTCAACAAATACTTGTTGAGTATTCAGTTATACCAAGGACTCCAGTAGGTGATGGGAGATAGCATGTGTGATAACAATGATGCAGACCCTGTGGTCATGGAGCTTACAATCTATGATGGTGGACATTCCTTAAAGAAATAATTACTGAAATGAGACTGATTAAGGGGTGCTTATTGCAATGACTTGCAGGGGGTTTTATGCTAGTCTGGAAGGCCCAGCAAGGCTTCCCCAAGGACTTGCCAAGGGAGCTGAGACATCAAAGGTGCAAAGATCTCAACGTCAGATGCTGTTATGGAGAAAAACATGTGCCCAGTGCCTAATTCACAAAGGACATTGATGAGTATGAGGAACAGAACAGAGACCTTTGTGAAGGGAGCAGGATGGACATGGGGGACGATGACAGAGGATAAGACTGAACACCTGAGGGGGAACCAGAGGCACATTCTGCTAAGCCAGCGTGAACCCCAGATCAGCACAGCAACATAATTTATGAATGTGTTAGAAATGCAAATCATCATACTCCACCCAGACCTCCAGAAAGGGCCCAGGAATTTATGTATTGTTTTGTTTTTTAATTGTTTTATTTATTTCCTGATTACATTTCTATTTTTTTATTTTTTAAATAATGTTTAATTTTTCAATAACAGTTGACATACAATATTATGTTAGTTTCAGGTGGACAACATAGTGATTAGACATTTGTATAACTTCCAAAGTGATCACCCTGATAAATCTAATCCCCATCTGACACCATCTATATGTCCATTACAGCATCATTACAATAGCCAAGAAATGGAGGAAGCCTGGGCTTCCATCAATGGATGAATGGATAAAGAAGAGGTGGTATATATATACAATGGAATATTATTCTTCCATAAAAAAAGAGAACAAAACCTTGCCATCTACAACATGGATGAACCTAGAGGGTATGGTGTTGAGTGGAGTAAGTAAGACAGAGAAAGACAAATGCCATATGATTTCACTCACATGTGGAATCTAAAGAGCAAAATAAACAAACAACCTCTCCAGGGGAATCTCATGCACCCTCAAGTTTGAGAACTATTGGGGTTTTTTTAAGTACCTCTGTGTAGACTTACTTGCCCTAAATCCATAGAATCTATCCATTTCTTTGCATTCCTATTCTTTCAAGTCATTCAGTCTCTATCACCACTTACCTACATTAAAGTCACAGCCTCCCCACTGCTCTTCCTGTGTCTCTTTGTCTTTTCACACTTTCATTCACTTGTTCATTCAGGATTTATTGACACCTACTATGTGTTTTTAAGACATTAGTGAACAAAACAAAGATCTTTGTTAAATAGGAATGAGGTATATATACCTGTTTGAGGATAAATGGGCAAGGGGAAGGGGATCAGAAAGTAAGGAAAAAACTTAAAACATAATAAAAGAGCAAATTATATAGGATAGAAGGTGATACATGCTGTGAGAGGATAAAAAGACTGTTTATGTCTAACAGGGACCAGAGAACTGTACTAACTGAGCCTCTTTTAATCATCCCCTGCTCCCCTCCCCCCGAAAAAAATTTTATAAATGGGAAAAGAAATTCAACTCCTCAAGATCTAAGAGTGAGTGGGTACCTCCCACCCTTAGTGTTTCTGCCTCCCAAACCTTGATCTGTCTCCATGTCACTGCAGTTTGCAGCTTTGGTTCCCTGGAAAGTAAACACTGAGATAGGCATTTTACACAGCATTTATTAGGGAATGCTCATAGGATCGACACCTATAGAAGGAAAGGGGAAAGAAAAGAAAGGGGAGGGGAAGGGAAAGGGAAGGAAGGGGAGGGGAGGGGAAGGGAGGGAAGAGAAGGAAAGAGGAAAAAAAGAAAAGGAAAAGGGACAGGGGCAGGGAAAGGGAAGAGATGTGAGGAGAGGGGAGGGGAGTAAAGGGGAGGGGAGAGGAAGAGAAGAGAAAGGAAGGGAAGGGAAGAGGGGGGAGGGAGGGAAGAGAAAAAATTAAAGCAGAAGGAGAAGTTAGCCTGTGATACACTTTCTAAATAAGTCTCCGCCTACCACACTGCAGCTCTGAATTGAGATGGCCATACAGTTATCCTGAATTGCGGCGAGGGGGCTGGGTCTAAGATATTGGAATCAACACTCATTGGATGTGTGCTGCAGAAAGGAGGCATGACAATAGGCAAGATTTCTCTCTCCAGGCTACATCAATTCCTAGAGCGAGAATATTCAATTAGGGATTGTGAACCTGTACCTAGTACTTCACCAGGACTGGTTAATTCACCAGTTGAGGAGGAGTGGGGAGATATAAGAACACAAAAAACAATCTCCTTCAGCTTTCTTGGAATCTTCTGTTCCAGCGTATCCCATGATAACATTTTCCCCCAGAATGCCCAGCAATGTTGATCAAGTACTTTGTAGAATTAGCCTCAAAACCATAAGTGAGCCTTTGCATGGAAGAAGTCAGCTTTGCCAGATATCAATACCATGTACAAGTGCTTATTCAAGGAGAGTAAAACTGCCAAGCTTATAATTGCTTGTAACTGGAAGTAGGCAAAGAAATTGATGTTGCTGCATAGTGTTCAGCCCCCTGAGAGCTGGCAAATTTAGTCAAAATTGCATATCATTAGAAAAAATGGAGTGCAACATTTCAGTCAGTACGGCCAGCTTTCTCTACGATCCACGAATGGCCACGGTTAACATGGTAAATATTTAATCGCATCACTTACAATTGCCCTTTGCCCTCGGCATTTACTTCGGCAGCTTTGAGAGCTTAGACAAACATGCGGGGTTCCTTTTGCTTGCCTCGTGCTCAAATTGCCTGCCTTGGGACAGAATCGCACAAAGTATGTAAACAAGACTGGCTGACACAGAAACTTAATGGAGGTAGGAAGTAAGATGACAAACGTATAGACTTAGAGCTGGATGGGACCTTAGGGATGAAAAAGTCCAGTCCACACTCCCTTTTTTATACATGAAAATATTAATACCTGAAACCCAGAGAGAAAGGTTAAGTGGTTTTGCCCAAACTCACACAGCCACACCTCTAGATCTGAAAGCCAGTTCTCTTTCTATTGTAGCATATGGTCACTAGAAGTGTGCGGTGACTCAGTAATGTGTCAACTTGGCTCTGCACAAAATTTCACAGTTTCCTTCCCTGTATGCTTCTGATTAGGGTGGGCCATGAGAGATGTTTCGTAGGAAAGTTGGAAGAAGGAAGTGAAGAAGCTGTCATACTGTTCATCACACTCAGAAGCTCACTCTGTGCTTTGTAGTCCATGACCACTGTCATTTATTTCATGGCTTACTTATTGGGCATGCAATTGCCCCACCTTATCTCTCCCTCTCATGTTCTCCATCTCTTTGGTCAGTCATGTGTTCAGCTCCCTGAGAAAGCTTCGCCTGCAGGACACCTGCTCTGACAAGGTCAGAGGAAGTGAGAACTGGCAAGAGTCAAGTCTGTATTAATGGGGTCCAACTCATGCTCATAGTTCTAGCTTTTCCTTGCTCCCCCCCACTTTATGCCCATCTTCCCTTCCCTGCAGGCTTCAAGCTCCAGCTTCAGATGTGAAAACAACAGACTTACAGAAGCTGTTCAATAGCTCCTACAATTGGTTCTAATCCCTGTAACAAATCCTTATTAGTGGCTCTCCATCTTGAAATGAACTCCACTGAAACTAGGTGCCTGTGGCTGATAGAATCATTGCTAAGGGGGGTTTCTGGGTCTTGGGCATCGTTTACCCTTAATCTTCCATTCTTCTCATCAACTACCACCATCTAAGATTTACAAATTCAGGAGTTATATTTTCTTTTCATTTTAAAGGTATATTCTACTTACTTGTAATTTTTACTACTGCTTAATAATAAAATAGTAGCTACTATTTATTCAGTGCTTACTATTGATCAAAAATAACACTAAGCATTTTGTTTCGTATGGTGCCATTTTTCTAGCATGTGGGAAAACTCAGGCAAGCAAAGGTTATATAGCTTTCCCAAAAACGTAGTTAGAAATCAGCAGAACAAGAATTTAAAGTCAGGCCAGTTGATGGAGGGCCCCACTCTTAGTAGTATATACTGTCTCTTATGAAGAGATTTTGCTTGAATATATGGTTTCTCACATATCTTATAATATTTTGGCATTGCCATAGCTTCTCTTCAATGAATATCATTACTACTTTCCTCCACAGTTTAGAAGATGTAATGGCACTCAAAAAAGAATCAAGAATTGTTTAGTGCAACAACATTGGATGAACCTAGAGGGTATCAAGCTAAGTAAAATAAGTCAGACAGAGAAAGACAAATACCACATGGTCTCATTTATATGTGGAATCTAAAGAACATAATAAAACAAACAAAACAGAAACAGACTCATAGATACAGAGAACAAACTGATGGTTGCTAGAGGGGAGGGTGCTGGGGTGTTGGGTGAAAATGGTGAAAGGATTCAGAAGTACAAACTGTAGTTACAAAATAGCCACAGGGATATAAAGTACAGCATAGGGAACATAGTAAAAAATATTATAATAATTGAGTATAGTGCCAGGTGGGTACTAGACTAATCAGGAGGATCACTTCTTAAATTATATAAATGTCTAACCCCTATGCCATTTACCTGAAGCTAATATAAAATGATATTGAATGTCAATTTTAACTGAACAATTTAAAAAGTTTATAACTAACACTAAAAGAATAAATAAATTGCACTTCATTGAAATTAGAAACTTTTTTGCATCAAAAGACACCATTAAGAAAACGAAAAGACAAACCACATGCTACAAGAAAATATTTGCAGCTCAAATATCCAGCAAAGGAATCTTATTCACAATCGCTAAAGAACTCTTTCAACTCAATAAAAACAATCAACACAATTTTTAAAATCAGTAAAAGACTTGAATAGACATTTTACCAAAGAAGTGGTTTCTTCGTAAGTATATGAAAAGGTGCTCAACATTATTAATTGTTAGGGAAATGTAAATTAAAGCACAATAAAACACACACACACACAAAGAATTCTCTGGTATCAAATATAAATGGCCTCTCCCCTTCCTGCATCCATGCCAGATATTACTAATCTGTAATGGTGTTCATTCCAACTCTTCCTAGTTATGGCTATAGAGTTGTTCTCAATAAAGTACTCTAACGTAGCTATTACTAGCTGACTGAAAATGACACTCAAGATGCTAATTCAGATGTAGAAGGAAGATAATGTTGGTACAGATAAGGAAAAGGACATCAACATAGAACTTGGAAAACTGGCCACCAGTCAACTAGCATACTTATTAAGCTCTTACTATGTAATAAGCCCACTTGTGGGACACAAATAATTACAAGACATGGTCCCTGACTTTAAGGAATGTATACTATAGTGGAGTAACAAGACATTTATACACATTAAAATAATCATCAATATATGGTAGCATATAATTGTTTCCAGAATAAGTGCGACTTTGAGCTGGATTTTGTGAAATATTTAGAATCTGTATAGACAAAAAGAAAAAAAAATATTCCAAAAAATAGAAATGATGTGTGCAAAATTTGTGATGACACATGAAAAAGATCAAAATGTGTAGGGGCAAATGTTTGGACAGGAGAAGACAGAGAAAATATGAAGTAACAATTTGAGGTTTGGGGTTCTAACAACTGAGGTTCACCTTTCACTTGAAAAATATTCCACATATATAGTGTAAAGTAGATGCCTCAATGCTCAATGTCTCCAATTATTTGTCCCTGCCAGTATTCACATCCTTCATCATTAATCTTGCAGTATTCTCTTACAGGGAGCCAAGGCTTGATTATGTGACATGCTTTTTGCCGATAAGATCTTAGCAATCATGGCACAAGCAGAGACTTAAAAAGTGTTTGGATAAATGAAGTTGCTTGCTCTCATTCTTGCTTTTCTGCCACCATCATGAGAACATGTTCAGGCTAGGCTGCTGGAAAATGAGAGAGAGAGAGAGATGGCTCAGTTTTCCCCACTGCCCCAAATCATAGCCACTTGACCACCAGGCACATGCATGGCCTCAGCCAGGCTGAGAAGAAACAGCAGGTGGGCTTAGTCTCTATGGGTGAACCAGGGACTCCTGGGCTAATTAAACTAATTTAATTTGAGGTTTATTACACAGCACTATTTGTAAATAGATAATTTATAGTCCTTTTTGTTGTTGTTACTTCCCCTTGTGAAAGAAAGAGA
>NW_017731439.1:4203962-4210697 GCF_001890085.2 Hipposideros armiger | reverse complement strand
AGAAAGAAAGAAAGAAAGAAAGAAAGAAAGAAAGAAAGAAAGAAAGAAAGAAAGAAAGATAACAAAACAAAAAGGAAAGAAAGACTGACTGACTCCTGGTGTTTTCTGCTGTGAAAACTTCCAGGACACCAAAATATTACACTAAAGCAGCGGTTCTCAACCTGTGGGTCATGACCCCTTTGGGGGTCGAATGACCCTTTCACAGGGGTTGCTGGGTACTCATATGTGGGCGTATCTGCATGTGGGTGGACCCTCCTGGAGACGGATAGAGTAGTGGTGTCTCGTTTCCTAAGACCATCGAAAGTATGTGTTTTCCGATGGTCTTAGGCGACCCCTGTGAAAGGTTGAGAATCGCTGCTCTAAAGGGAAAAAAGAAAAATAGTTTTCCCTTCTTTTCACATTGAGTTAAAATATAAAATATACATAAACATTTTCAGTGTAAACAAATAAGCAGGGTAAATAGTTATACTTTTTCTGTGACTCTATAATTCCAATTATTTTGAAGAGAACAATCACTCTGCAACACACAGTGGCACTTTCAAACACAGGCGAGCTGACCAATGGTTGAAACCATTCCACCCCCCCACCCTCCCCCACACCCTCCAGAGAGAAACATGGGTTCTCTTGCTGCCAGGAGCTACAAATTCTCTGGCATATTCTAATAACTCCAGGATAGGGTTTCTATTTCATCTGTATGTGTTCCTCCTGTTGAAACTTCTACAGATGGCATGAGTATAAATTATGCCCTTTCAGATGGGGTAAGGAAGCGGGAGGAGTAAAATGTTAAAAACACGCTTTTCCTGTTTTTCCCATCCATATTAATATGTGGGAGGGTAATTACTCTTGGTTCTGTTTCATACAAGAAAAGTTGCACTCCCCAAGCTCAACATGCAGCTGGTTTGGGAGCAGGAAAAACATGAAAATAGCCAATATCTAATTACATGGACCAAAATACCCACATGGAAATTCATCTTAGAGGCAGTCATCATTGACCCTGTCTTCAGGTGGCCACCTTGGTCCCTTTGAAATTCTGCTGAGGATCTTCACCATTTTTATGGGAAAGAAAAACAGGAAGAGCAGTATTTGAGTGCAGCCTTTGACCTGATCCCACAGGGAGGTCTGCAGCAGGAATCACACCACAGAGTTGTGGCTACATATGGCGACAGGACAGGCCTGTTGGCTGGGACAGAGGGAGAATTGTGTGTGTGTGTGTGTGTGTGTGTGTGTGTGTGTGTGTGTGTGTGTGTGTGTGAACGGTGGATCTGTAACCTCCCTGACTAGACAGCTTCCATCATCCAAGGGTAATCGCTGAGAAGGGAGGCATCTGTGAGCCTTAGGAAGAATTCCTCACAGCAACTGGGATCTAGATGGACAGTTGGGTGAAGGGAATCTGGATGGGCCACCTACTATGTCTTCTACAGCTCACTTTTTCTATACACAGCAGCAGGAACTCTGAGGTTGAGGGATGAGAAGATAGAGAGGACATCAACAGAGAAGAAAATACACAAAGCAGGTGGAGATGAAGGACTGTGTAGACGTTACTTCAGGTTTGTGCCGTCGCTCACATTCGAAGACTACATCTGTACACATGTGTTTTGGCCAATTGTGTAATATGGACCAACCATAACTTTAGGGAAAGAATTCGGAGCCACTTTTCACAAGATCAAACTATCTCAGGCACCATCTCCTCAACTTCCTGGCCAAGTTCAAGTGGCTACTTAGAAAGTCAAAGCACTGATAAAGCAAAAGATCACTCCGGAGTTATGGAAGCATTTCAGAAAGCCAAGACTTTCTGAACCGTCAGACATGTCAATGTCTGAGAACTGATGCATTTAACAGAGATGAAAACTAAGCTTGCCTTAAGAAACAAGATTATGAAATGCCACCCTATCAATGGCAGAATCACAGATGCCTTTCCTCTCATTTCTAATAAGGAAGATGGATCAATATTAAGCCCAAATGATTCATTTTCCAACTCAGTCAAATCATTGCTGATCACATAAAAATCAAGGCAGTCCTCTCTGGAAGCAGGTACCTTTCCACAGGGATCTAGAGATTCAGGTAAATATTTGAGGTAACACAATGGACATAATTTCCATACATCATTTCCAAATACTGCTGATTGAACTGCCAATAATCATACCACTTTGTCTCAATGTCTAGTTTTTCTAAATGTCTGACAAAATCATTACAATGGAGAACTTTATACTTTTTTCATTCTTTGAAAGTAAAATTTATATAGGCTGAAATGCACAAATCTTAAGTATACATTCATTAGTTTTGAATGCACACACATGTAACTCAAACACCATCACAGGTAAATATTTGAAGTAACAGAACGGACATAATTTCTACACATCATTTCCAAATACTACTGATTGAACTGCCAATAATCATACCGCTTTTTCTCAATGTCTAGATTTTCTAAATGTCTGACAAAATCATTGCAATGAAGAACTTTATTTTTTTTTCATTCTTTGGAAGTAAAATTTATATAGGGTGAAATGCACAAATCTTAAGTGTACATTTATGAGTTTTGAATGCACACACATGTAACCCAAACCCCATCAAGATACACAACATTTTTACCACCTCAATCCTCGACTCCACTACCCAGAGGCAATCACCATTCCTTTTGCCTTTTTTACCATAGGTTAATTTTCCTCATTCCAGAAATTCATCTAAATGGAATTAAACAGTATATACTCTTACATAAAAGGCTTCTTTCTCTCAGTATCATGTTTTTGAGATATAGCCATGTGGTTGTATCAGTCCTGCATTACTTTGTGTTGCTAAGTACTAGTATCTAATGGAGAAATTTTAGAATCAAACATTTTCTAGTTTTTGTTCTGATGATTAAAGTTATTAAAAATGCTGATTTAGATCATTTGAAAGTATTCTATAAAACAATGTCTTGTAAGAAAATATTTCTAAGTGGATAGTGCAAATTTTTCCATTACAGAGACCCACAGCAAAAAAACAAAATCTCCAAATCTATGCTCCCAGAAATCCATTCATGCTCCATAATAAAACCACCAAAAAAATTTAATTATTTGCAAACTGCTTTAAAAATATAGCAGGAATTGGGCCAGCCAAGTGGCGCGTTGGTTAAGAGTTGGCTTGAGACACCAGCTCTGAGCAGCAGGGCTCTGGTTCGGATCCCACATTTTAGGGCCAGTGACACAGCCCTCTACAGCTAAGATGGTGAACAACAGCTCGACCTGGAGCTGGGCTGCCGTGAGTCGCCAGCGACGGAGTAGGCTGCAGCCCCTGCTGCAGTGGGCTGCCATAAGCTACCATGTGTGGCTGGCAACCAGCATGAGCGGCTGGCAACCGGTGTGAGCTGCCAAGAGCCGCCGTGAGCAGCCGTCCAGAGGCCAGCAACCGATCTGCCTCTGCTGGGAAGAGCGCAATGATAATATCAACATGGGCCAGTGAAGCGACATCCTTCACAACTAGACTGAAGAACAAAAGGACAGCAACTTGTCTGTTCCCCTTACCCCAAATCCCCAGTGCTGTTCTCCTCCCCCAATTTCCCAATAAAATCTTTAAAAAAAAAAGAAAAAAAATATAGCAGGAATAAAAGAAGAAATCACTACAGATCTCATTATAGACATTTTATCTTTTAGACTCAGTGCTGGCCTAAGAAAACCAATCAACCACGTTGTCAGTTCTTAGGCATAACAGCAGCATTATAACCTGAAGGATAAGTCCCTGGGTGCTTTATTTCTGGCAAAATATCTTAATTGGCTAGCATGCTAATCCCTTTCGTAGAAGAACACTTAGCACTGAAACGTGTGAGGCAAACACAAAAATACAAGTCCTAGTTTAGTATGCAAATCAGCACCATGGAAACTGTCATGGCATTGCTGAGCTCAGGGCAATCTGCAGGGAGCAGATGAGCTATGAATCAGTGTGAAGAAAGGTGCTGTCAACTGGATTATGGACACAGACTGCTTCTCACCCTGTGGCTCCCTTTAATTCTAGGAAACTTAAACTTGACACTTTCATGGACTAGGTTATCATGGAGCCTCGATTTCTTATTCATAGACCCAACTAACATAAGTCTTAGCCATTTAGAATACAGACGTCCAAGTGTGACATTATTTGAGTTACTATTTCCAGTATGAGGAGTCCATTTATAGATATCTTCAAAATCTTATAATTTCTTACTCAAAAAATCAAATAAATGTTTTTCTATGTGAGCCATTATGTGGGTGTAGGAATGCTCTTGTCCTTGGTTCTATTTGTATGATCTTTTTGGTTTAGTAAGGACGTGGGCATTCTTCTGAGGACAGAGAAAATCTCTCTCTTCCTGTCTCATGGAGGGATATTTCCAAAGGACTAATCAAAGTGTTCTTAGAAAACCATACATGTTTGTTCACAGAAGTCCTTCTCTTATCCCAAGTGCCTCCCCTAGTCCACTAAGAGATGTAACTATGGGAAACTTACTGTTGTATAAAACCAGAGATTTAATAACAGGCACTTGGCTACAAGCTCCCATCCCATGTATAAGAGAGGAGTTAAATGGAATGAGTTGGCCAACCCACAGAGACGGTATTACAAATTTCAAAATTTCAAAAGCCAAAAATTGAGGGAGAAGCCAAGGAACCATGCATCCAGGAGAACCATCCCATGTAATAAGAACCATATATTGCAGGGGTTTACAACACGGCATTCACAGAATTCAGTGGGGTCTATGAACTTGGATGGCAAAAACGCCCTTATTTTTACTAGCCTCTAACTAACCATTGTCTTTAATTAAGGATGTAGATAATAAACCACATTAATATTGGTAATATTATTTTGCCACCAAGGACTAAATGACAGATGTTTTCATATGATATTACAGATGTGGCAGATGCCCATACTATATGCTCCTTGCTGCTTCGAAATTACAGTAGTTATTAGACTATTAGACCCACTGTTAGAGCTTGCTATTAATATATTAATAAAGAGGCCCACACACTGAACTATATGTGTTTTCTAAAAATATGCTGAGAACTATATTTCAAAATAAGTAGTTTCTTTTATTTGTACATAATTATATATTGAAGAACCTTATTCAATTATGCAGTAATAAAAACAACAAATAACTGATATGCATAATAACATAATCAAAGTAAAAAATATTACAAGGAGGGATAGAAGCTACACACGAAGAGTATCTACAGTATAGTTCCACTAAATGAAGTTCAAAATTATCTATGCTGATAGTGGTTGCCTGTAGGGTAGTTTGGGGATAGAATGAGGAAATTTTCTAGGATGATAGAAATGCTCCTATTTTGGTCTGGATGATAGTGACTATGTATACATTTGTCACAGTAAAGCTGTACATAAGATTTGTTCACTTTACTGTATGTGAATTTACCTCAATAAAGTACTGAAAATAACATTATTCTAAGGGCTCCACAGGCTTTGCCACACAAAGGAGTTAATAATTCAAATGAGGTTAAGAGCCCTGATCTCCTAACAGTACCTTGGAGCTGCAGGAAAGCTACACCAGTACCACACTGACCTAGGAGTTGCCACCCATCATCCACAATGAGTCCAGCACTCCTAAGCTGTCCAGTTTATGTGACCACATTTCTGCTCTGAGAAGCTCTCCAGGCCCCTCAAGAAGCTAACCCATTTCAAGTGGACAACCTCCAATCATAGCCCAAATTACTCATAAGATTCACTGTGCCTCCAATTCCCCTGCCCAAGATGGATGCGAGGAATGCCTGAACATCTTGCAAAGCTGTGGTTACTTGAGATAAAAGCCTCCTACCAGCCAAGGCAAGATGACATCCCACACTGAACCAGGACAACAGTGGAGCACCCAACCCTGCAATGGCCTTTCCAACCTCTGAAAACTGGCAAGGGGTGTATAATATTTGGGTCCCATCAAAGGGTGTCCTAACTATAGGTTTTCAAAATCAAGCATCAGTTAGGCTCATTCTAGGAGCTCACCCAACACCATCATTTATAGGTGAGGAAATTAAGATTGGATCCCCTTAAAAAACTAATCATCAGTTGCACCACATTAGCCCACGTGATACCCATCAGCCATCCACCTTTTAAAAAGGCAGCTGACTCCTTCCTGCCAAAAAATCAGACAGCCCTTGCACCCACACAGCTCTCTGTTCTATGGACAAATTCTTAAGCTGCTTGGGGAATAAAAAAAAGGCCAAGGGCAACTACTGGCTGCAAATGACAGCATGTCCTTGGCGTGTCTTCTGAGCTATGATGTGTGATGGAATTTCCGGAAAGTGGCGCAGCAGAAAGACTGGACTAGGAGCTGGGAGCCTAGTATCCAGGTAGAACATTGTCACTAGTGGGACCTGTGACCATGTTCCAGCCAGTCTTGCTTCCCCACCTCAGGTTTTTCATCTCAAAATGTAAAGGGGATAAAAATATTAAGTCTCCCAGTCCTAACAGCTGATGATCCCATGGACCATATGACTTTAATGCCACGTTTTCTCCCAATAATACTTGGTCCTAGGCCCACTTTTTTTTTTTAATTTCTGTATGGATTTTAATTTTTAAATTAAATTTGAAGCAATTCTTAATTATTTAAAGAATCTATGAGATTTCCTATCTGGGGGATTCAAAATAAACAGCCCTATAAAAAGCAAAAGAGGTACAATGCTGATATTGGTAGGCTTTATTATTATTGTATTTTTATTCAACTTAATTAAGAGCTATGACCAAAAGTACTGACAGAGTGCTGATTAAACTCATAGACACTGCCTG
>NW_017731439.1:4182581-4203017 GCF_001890085.2 Hipposideros armiger | reverse complement strand
TAAATGTCCCACTTTACATCATCCCTCACCAGACCTGACAGTTGGAAACATTTAGTTCTGCTCTGCTTCCATTGTATTTCTGAAGTCATTTGAATGATTTAAATCAGAGATAAGTATTTGCAAATGAGCTGAAGAAAAAAAAACAAAACAAACAAATGTGTCTTAAAACTCCAAACTGACTTGTTAAGAATGCCCTTAGTTCTAGTTTAATTCCTGGGGATTTGGCTAATGTTTGTAAATTTCAGCAGCAGTTGTAACCTGATGGTAACATTTCATGGTAAAACATTTAAAGATTCTGTTTTCAAAACAAGTATTTAAAAACTCCCATAAGGGGTGATTCAGTTGGTTAGAGCATGGTGCTGCTAACACCAAGGTTGCCGGTTCGATCCCCTCATGGGCCACTGTGAGCTGACCCCTCTCTAAAAGAGTCAACTATGCCATTGTAGCATGAAAGCAATGTGTAACCAGTGATCATGGCCGTTCTCCAATAAAAATTAAAAATTAAAATTCCCATAAAAATTAAAAAGAAAATTGTATAAGGGAAGAGTTCTTCATTCGCTTGTTAATAAATCCACCACTCAATATTTAAAACAACAATAATTTTAACGGTATCATATTTTACTGATTATTATGTGGTGGCATTAGTCTCTTCACTGATAATGTGAGACATTATCACACTCAATTTCAAAAAGTATTATGAGCCCCACTTTTAGACACAAAAAAACTGAGGATTGCAAACATTAAGGCATTTGCCCCAAGTGAGAAGCTGACCTAGCAGTCAATCCAAAACTTGAGAGAATTTGACCAAAAAGTAACAAGTTTCTTTCTTATTCTTGACTTGTGATAGAGGATTCCTTAGTTTGACATGACTGCAGGTGGGATTTCTGGGCCACTCCTTCTAAATGTCTCCAGTAATCCAGCTGGTACCTCCCAGTCGTTAATGAATTCATAATTAAGATGCAGAGGAAAGAGTTGAAGAAACCTGAGAAGAAGACATGTCTGAGACATTGAGCCTTTCTTCTTTCCACCCTTATAGTTCTGCCTTTTCCAACAAATCACTTATTCCCTGCAGCCAGTCTCTGCAAACTGCAATCCAATGAAGCAATTCATTCTACAATGGGAGTTATTCACCAGATTCACATCCTCTGAGAGTGCTTAAACTTCTGAAGAGGAATGCATTAATCTCAACAAATCCTTCAACATCCCTTTTGTGGTAGACGTAAAAGAAGAAGCCTCCATTTGTGCTCCCGGAACCCATTCCAGGTAGCATCCTGCCCACCCTCCACTTGTGTCCCCTGATCATTAGGGTGCTACATGCATGGACCCAATTTACTTTAACCATCTACAAATGAGCTTCCTGCTCTGAGACTTTCTCCTCTGCATGCAGTTCTATAAAAATCAAAGCTAACCGCTACGTTGGCACAGAAACGAATGTTTCAGCACATAATTCTAACAGTTGCTAAAGGCTGAATCTATATTGCAGCAGGTGTAAGGTGAGCACCTCTGAATTGAGGAAGAGATAAATAGCAAGGCTTACCGGGAAACGAACATTCTGGCGATTTTTCCTCTGAATGCCTGAAGTCAAACCATAAACCAGGACTCACCCTCCCCCTTCTCTCCTACCACTAGAGGGCTCTACCCGTAGATAGCAGGGCTCAGCTTTGTTGGCTTTTCATTCATTCACCACGGATGGCTGGCCCCTACAGCAAGCCTCAGTTGGTTAAGGACCTTAAGGTGTGTTGGTAGAATGAAAACTCCACGGTTTTGACTCAGAAATGCATGGTAAAATCCTGACTCTGCTGCTTTCTGTTATCTTTAACCACTCTGAGCCCATTCCTCATCAAGAAAACAGGGCTAATAATGTTTACTGAATGTTGAGAGGCTTAATCAGGACAACACATCGAAAGTACCAGCACATATCCAGTGTACAGTAAACGTTAGAAATGTCAGTTTCCCACAGGGAATTAGAACTGGCTCCTGTCTGACAGACAGGTATGCTTGAAATAGACAAATAAGGAAATACGAAGCATTAAAATGCCACGGTTAGGAGTGTGAATTATGAATACAAATCGAGGTAGGCAAGTTATTTTGCCTCTCCATGCTTCATTTTTCCTCATCTGTGATGAGGATTAAATGAGCACTTAGAACATTGCCTGGCCCATCACTGTAAGCATTTTTTAAGTACTGGCTAGTTATGATTATAATAATTATTATCATTTGCACAACACCGTGTGTGAGTGTGCGCACGTGCGCGCGTACACACACACACACACACACACACACACACACACACACACACAAATCATGCCTAGTGAAGCATATTTGAAAGACTAAGAGATGTTTTGTCCATAGAAGAGGCCCCTCAGGGGATGTGTGAGATCTGCCCTCCCCTTTTAGGAAAGAGCTATCAAACACAAAAAGGTTTTTGATTCACTGTGTTTGGCCCTCATGGATAAATGAGCCTCAATGGATCATGGCCTCAGGAGATGCATTTTGGCTCCATTTTAAGAAAAAAATGGAAATTGGCTGAGTTGCTCAGCGATGAAACAGGCGGCTCCTGGGAGATGAAGTATCTGTTCACAGGAGGAGTTCAAGATACACCTGGACACACGTTTGGCAGAGTGGCCCCTACAGGCATCGAGTGAGGGATGGGAACAGCTGGCCTTTACAAACCCTCCCAAGATCAAGATTTAATGATGATATGAGAAATAACAGGGCCAGGTAAATAAATGCCCCATAAATACTATAGCTATTAGTGTTGGGGGCTCTGAAAACTGTCTTTGAGTCCATCAAATTTGGTCCCCATTTTCTAAAGGGCCAGAATTTACTGCTTTGTGCTGGCCCATTCACCCCTTTATAGTCAGGGAGCTGGCAAGGAAGCTTGCTCACCTCTCAGTCTGATTTTTCGAGAAAATAGCAAGAAATGCTCTTCATTTGAGATAAGAAGCTAACCTTTGGTCCACTGTTCCATTTTAGTTCATGGATTATTGACAATCACTTATCTCCTGATGGAAATTAATTAAAGCTTATGTTCAACAGAAGCTGGGATTTGCTTTGAATCCTGTACCCCACTGTTGAAACTTGGAAATGACGACAACATGTCTCCAATTTGGGGCTAGATGATGCACATTTGAAGAGCGCCCCGTTGTTCTCAGCTTTTCTTTTCTGAACAATGTGCTATAAGTGTTCTCGGCAACAATGCACAGGGTATATTTCAGCCACCTGGAAGTTCCTGCTGATTTTGCCAGGAAAAAAAAAGACTACCTAGGACTGGACATAAAAAAGGCCAATTTGAAGGGGTAAAAAAATGTATTTTCACAGTTTAGAGATTTAAAAATTACCCACTTCATCTGATGCTTCTCTAGTCCTTCCATGGAAGAAGTAATGGACCATGTATAAGGAGGACAGTAAAAAAATTAATGATTTATTACCCAAGAATTTCCCTCATTTCTCTCCCAAACCCATTTTAAACTCGATATTCATCTTTGTGGCATTCTCCTAGCGTCCATCTGCTCAGGAGGGTAAGTATAGCTCTTCTGCTAGTGTCAAGAGCTAGCAGTTCCCCTCCCCAGAAAGGCGAATGGGGCGGAGACAAAACATCTAAGATAAAATCTGGACCTCTGCCCTGCAACCCCAGAGCTATGTAAACAGCAATGTAACAAAGGGGGAGTAGGAACTTCCTTTCAGCCCAGGTGCTCTTCTCATGTTTGCAGGAGCTGCTCATGGAAGCAGACCTTCTATATCTCAGAGACACACACTACACATTAAGATGCAGTCAAGCCTGGGTTTATAGAAAAGTCTATTCCTCACTTTTACTTGGTCTCCAAGTAGAGACCACCGACTCTCTTGAAGTACACCAAGCTTTGTAATAGATTCCCTACCTCACATTATACCACTACAATGAATGTAATTCATTGTAATTCTATTGATCTGTATACCTTTCACATTTTATTATACCAAGACTGTTTCCCACCATCTTCAAGGCTCTATCCCAATATCCAGATGCTATATAAATGATACACTATATTTGATGAGTGAAGTTGTTCTTCAGAAAATAAAAAGGATCCTAGTTTTTACTCAAAAAAGAAGACAAATAATTAGTCGTCTGACACACATAGTATGTGGATAAAGAAGCATGTTAAAAATAAGTTAAGAAGTTGAAAATTGAAAGTGGTAGTAGAGCATGAAACTAGCTACTTCTATCAGCAGTGGTGATTAGAATTCTCTCTAATCGAAGAAGGAAAACAGCTAGTTACATTCTGAAAACACGATGGGAAGATGCGATTCATTGTTATTAAACTTCCAATTGAAAGCCAAAGTTTTAAATAGCTAAAGCACAACACTGACTCCTGCTGTTAGATAAAGTATAATTAAAAAGCTAATTTTGACCCAATTGAGGCTGTTTTAATTGGACTCATAGCCAATTAAAATTGGCCACCTATCTGAGCCATATTACCAAGTTGCCATGGTCTTGATTAACTGTCATGACATCTGCAGATGCTCCAATGAAAGAGGATAACTCTCCAAGTTACAGTTGGCATGTGTTTCTCTAAAAGGAATTAGTCTAAGAATCGTCATTATTTTTCTTGACAAGTTAACAGTTGTTCATGGAACATCTACACTAGCTAAAACACCAGGTAAAAGGGTGCACAGGCTACAAAGAGGAGGGTCTAACTCTGCTGTTAGTGGCCATTACAGCAAGACAAAGAAGAAAAGTCCACGCATAATGAAAACTCATCTGAAAACAATAAATGCTTCCATGTACTGAGTTCTTATTGGGAACTAGGTACCCGATGTTCAAAGTACATCAAGTTTACTGATGCTTTTAATCTTCCCAACAACCCTAAGGGGCAGTTGCTAATATTAACTCCATTTTATATCTGAGACAATTGGGGCAAAAAAAAGGTTAAGTGATTTGGCCAAGGTCATACAGCCAGCAAATCCGGCAATCTGTTGCCAAAGCCACATTCTTGATCACCAAATCCCAACTCCTAGAGATGACAGAAATACTGCTGATGTTCTGGAATGCTGCTATGCAATCGCAAAGCACAGCCCCAATTATACTCTGAGAAAAAATCCTTTAAAACAAATTTATGGAGTCAAAGCATATGCACATTTGAAATTTTGATACTACCTAGTGCCTAGATGAGAGATTCTGGGATGGCAGGAGAGGTGGGAGAGGGTATTCCAGATGGTGGAAACAGCACGAGCAGCAGAACGGGGGAAATCACGATCCAGCAGCAGCGGGAGCCTCACGTGTCTGTGCCTGGAGGACGGGGCAGGATGCCTCCTGGCAGGTCTGGGGAGAGCAAAGGGTGGGGGCTCTCGTACCAGTGTTCTGGCTGCCTTCCCCCTCAGAGGGTTTAGATTCTTGAATCTATATAACTGTACTAATGAAGCTTATATTCATTATTTGGTAGAAACAAGAATATTATGGGACTTTTCAGTGTTTCCTAGTTCTCCTGAAAACCTTCTACAACAGATAGCAAATGACTTGACTACTAAATTGTGAGATACCAAACTCAGCATGTTGAAAGGGGCCTATTTTCTTTGAGCTGCAAAAAAGTTTTACTAACAATTATGCTGCCCTTGGAATGAAAGACGCTGCTGCTTAATGTGCCATTATCAGGGTCCATATCTCCTTAGGTGACATTCCTAGAAAGGAGAGTTGAATTTCCAGTGAGGGGGATGGTTTCTCCAGCTCTTCTGACGGGTCCCTGTGATTCCAGGCCAGAGTTTAACAAGATGAAACAGTCAGGAAAGGCTCCTCTGAATACAGTGTTGTAGGACTGACTAATGCCTGCCCCCAACTCTGGCGCAGGGAGAAGGTACATCTCGGCCACAGCCTTAGGAACTGGAGCATGTCTCAAAAGGCTCGGGGATGCGCCAATTCATTGACCTGAAGTCCTTATCTCTACCTGCAGATGGAAACAGCACCCGAGCCTGGGACACCTTGAGGCCTCTACTGCTGATGTTTCCTGTTATACATTCCATGTTGATCAAACTCTTAAAATGAACCAGGCATTATGCTAGCCTCCACTCTCACAGGGATAACATATTTGGCTAGCAAATAGGTATTAAAAATAGCCACTTCCAAACATATGGCATATGGCTAGGAAGTAATAAAAACGTGCTGTAAGAGTATAAATCAGAGAGGTGAGACTCTAATTTGGGGGGAAGGGCCTGTCCGACCTGGTGTGGTGGATTGATTTAATGGCCCCAATTCATCATCCTCTCTCTATCCAAGCCCCTCACCATGAAATCTGCACATCTCCACTCAGGAAGCAAAGTATCAATACTCCCTCTTGCTCTCAAGTTCAGAAATGTGATTTGCTTCAGCTAGTAGCATGTTAGGAGATGCGACATACCAGAGCATTGAAAAAAAACACTCGGTGTCTCTACTTGTGTTCTTGCGTCTCTGCCATCCACCATGAGAACAATCTCTGGCCAGCATGCTGGAGGGTGAGATGCGGAGTCATCCCTATTTCCCTAGCTGAAGCTATCCTAGATCAGCCAACAGATTGCTGAGCACCAGACATGTGAGCGAGCTCAGCCAAGACCGCAGAGTTGTCAAGGTGAACCCCACACCTTAAATTTGTGAATGAACAACAAATGTCTACTGTTGTATTGTATGCCAATAAGATTTTGTGTATTATACAGCATTACTGTAGCAAGAGGTAACCGATACATACAGTGACATTAAAGCTGAGCCCTAAGGAAGGACAATCCAAGCAAAGCCAGGACAGCCCTTGAGCCATTACGAGAAAGGGAAATTAGAGAAAAGTGGGTGAATTCCAGATGTATATTGGGCATAAAGTCAATAGGACATTAGTGAGAGATGAGGGTCTAAGAGGTATCCAAGGATGACCCTTAGGCATCCAGTTTGGGCAACTAAGTAGATAGCTATGGAATTTATACAAAAGGAAGGACGGAGGGGAAACAGTTTGGGGAGTGCATGAAACAGAGGGCTCAGTTGCAGATGAGGAATAAGGATGCATGAGAGACATGGAAGTCACAATGTCAGACAGAAAGCCTTGAAATCAAAAGGGGCATATGGAGGAATGGTGATATGAACTTGGAAGTGGACAATAGATACATTTCCATCCATGAAAGTGAATGACATGAACTTCAACAAGAATGTTGACGGAGAATGTAAGAGGGCCTGAGCCTAAAAGGTGTGTGTGTGTGTGTGTGTGTGTGTGTGATGTTTGTTTGTATGCTAAAGTACATGATAAAATGAGGTTTAATTGTGACTTCATCAGAAACAAAAATAAACAAACAACTCAAAACACTATTCTAAGTCATAGTGATTTGATTGCTTGAGTCCTAAGCTTTATATGTTGGTCAGGGTATGGGTAGAATAGCCTAAGAAAAGGAGAATAGTTTTCTTAAACAAAACAAGAGTCAAAATTGATTTCCATCAGAAGAGACACAGACCCACTCTTGAAAGAAGAAAGACCTAGAAAGCAGTAGTGGTGGGATGAAATATGGTGTAACAGTTGCTGCAATGAGTGGAACTTTGTCTGAAGAGGGTTTTCAGAGATTTTACAGTTTCCCTTTTGTTACTTCTTCAGTTAAAAATAAATGAATAATTATTCTCTCTCTCTCTAAAATGAAGCATGTTTATAGTTAGAGTAGCACTTCAGATATCTTTTTCTATTAGCATAACACATGCCCCAGGCGTCTGTTTGGTTGTTTTCAATGCTCCACTGCATTTAAATTCCCTCTGTTGTGTAATAACAGCAGAGCTTTGTACACAAAAAGCGATAAATACTTCTGAAGTTAAAGAATAGATGGTTTTTACATGCAATTATTTATTTTTCTGAGCAAAATAAAACCCCACACATACAAACAAAAAACAAAAGCAAAACAAGATTCAAGTACACAAATGGATAAAGAATCCGTACTTAACACTGGCTCATTGCATGTGAGAGAAAAAAAAAAAGCTCAGATTCCACACTTCTAAACAGAACTCTCTGTTCAGTCAGTAAATAAAACCTTTTTCAGTACATTTACTCTAGAGTATATTCGTTTAAAAATAAATATTAGAAATGTGGCCTAGGTAATATTTCTTACAATAATGAATAGTTTGAGGAAAAGAAATACAAAATGTGTCGGTTTTTCCCTCAGCACCTGTGAGGCCAAGGGCTCTGGAAAGGAGAATATAAACTTTATCAATGGCTCTTCTGGGTTTTGAGCTTTATGATCTTGATTCAAATTCTCACTTCATCCTGTTAGAGAGAACAGGCATTTGGTGGGACCAGGATTCATAATAAAATAGTAAATAAATGAGAAGCATGTGAGCCTGCAAAACCATGCAGGAAAGCTTCTGGTAACAAAACTGAAGCACAAGCTATTAAGCTGGTAAGACAGCAAATGAACGATGAGGTTTGGGATTGAAGGTGGCCCCTCTGGGGTGCTGCTCATATAATGCAGGCAGAATGCACTGAAATTAATAGGTCTTGACGGAATAGGCTGCCACGAACCTTCCTGAAAAATGTCTTGCTTTTATTTCCAACAGTGGTGTCTATACCTCACCATTTAAAATCCTTCACAATGGTTGTGAATTAATGATACTGACATTCTCAGGATCCACAGAAGCTTTTTTTTTTTTTTTTTAAATCAATAGCATCCACTCTCAGCCATCCCTCAGTGGTTATAATTATTATTGCTTGGCATTAAATTGCCCTTTCCCATTTTCTCCCATTCCCCTTTGGAATTTTCATCAATAAACAATTAAAGAGAACATATTATTTATTGTTTTTTTTTCCTATACTACTTTGGTGTTGACTATTTCAGATATCAATGTACTCAGCTAATCTCTAGATATTAAACATTATTACCCCAAACTCTAAACATTAAACATTATTACCCCAAACTCACCTATTCTGAGTTTAAATTTAGCTTTCCTGAAGATAAGGGGAAAGGCTGATAGTTTTCAATATAGGTGAAAAAAAAACCTCAATTGATCATGTAATTCCATACCAAGGCCATCTAATTATTAAAAAAAAATATATATATATATATTTGTACATATATATACATATTGATACATATACACACAAATACATATAACATATATATATATATATATATATATATATATATATATGGGGGTGTGTGTATATAAACTCATATTACCCAAGTTTTTTCAAAACAAGGGAAAACGTTATACACTATCCACTCATATAGCACAGGCAGCATATGAGTAGAGGTTATTTTATATCGAAAGGTGACCTTTTCAACTCTCTCATCTTCCATAATAATGGTTGAACTCAAACATATAATTGCTTCATCAGATATAAATAAGGTCTGGATGAAGCTACAACATGTGCAAAGCTACAATATGGTGACTTTTTTATAACCTTTCTCTGTACCTGCCTCACGCTTTACGGAGAATCCCCAATTACTCAAGAAATCTTTCAGGTAAGCCATGATACACTGGTGGGAGAATAGAATCAGTAAAGGCTGGACACGCCTGGGCTGACCTAACAAAACACCCGGAGGCAGGCACACAAAACACAGAGACACAACTTAGAAGAAAATGACCATGGACATGTTCCCTCCCTTGCCTCCTTTTTTTTCCTGATATAATCTTTCCTCCAAACCTCAAGACAATTGTTTACAACTACAAAGTTAATGGGAAAAGGGACCCAAAAGAAGTTTTCTAGGCCAATAAACTTGTGTTATTACTTCAGCTGGACAAGATGTAGAGAACTCCCAGTTCTTGGGAAGCACACACTTGTTCCCATTGTCCACTGTCATGGCTATATGCAGGTTTGAGTGGGGCAGGGCACAGATGGAAATAAGGACAATGAAAATCCGTGCGGCTCCCTGAACAACATTGATGGGCTATGGGAAAAGACTCCAGGTAATTTTGCAGGATAGATGGATACAATCCACACCACACACACACACACACACACACACACACACACACACACACACACACACACAGAGTTTAAAATACAACATTGCACTGAATAAACTTCTCATGTCAAACTATAGCAAGGCTTAACTGATGCAATTAGATGACATTATTCAATGGCTAGTTACTGACAGAACACCACCTATTTGTTTCTAAAATGTAGTCTTGTTCTGACAGCTGGCCTTAACAGGAAAATAACTGTAGTAATTATCTTAGCATAGATGTCAGTTCCCTGTATTACTTGGTTGAGGCAAACTCACTCAATGAACTTAGTCAAAATGGCTCAGTAATCTTTTTCCTATTAAAGAAAAGTAAAGTTTACTTGCTGTCTTATTAAGTTGAACACTGTATTAAACCAAATGTAAAAAGACATTCTTCCTTGTTTTGTGTGTATGTGAATGAAATAAAATCCTCAGAATAGTTACCTAAAAGCCAATATATAAAAATGAATTGAGGGTTTATTTATTATTTTTTGACTAATAGCCAAATGATAGCAAATGTCCTTAGATTAAAACATAATTAAAATATCAGTGGAATCAATAGATTTATTTTTTTATTTTTTTATTTTTTTTTTTTACTTATTTACTTACTTACTTATTTATTTATGGTCAGCAAACATATTTGGTGCATAATACATCCAGGAAATTCTTTCTTCTTTTTAAAGGCAGGATATAAACATGACTAAAAGAAAGTCTTTTCCCTGGGTCTCATAATTATCAGGAAGCACACAGATAAACTCACGTTTGCAATACAATGTGAAAAATACAAAAATGACTGAATATTGAGGTAAAGACTTAACAGGAAAATTTTCCTTCTATTACATTTTAATGTTATTTTTATTACAAATATAATAGTATGCTCTATTATATATTTGTGTATATTATGTCATCATAATAAAATAAACACCCATTTACTCATCTCTCCAATTTAAAACATAGATGTTTACCAATACCATTGCATTGACCCACACTGCAGTGTAGGGATCATATTTATCATTTATTCTCTGAGTCATTTAGATTTCTCCATCCCAGTTTTTTTCCCTTCATGAACATACACTACTATTCACTTTCTTGTAGAGTTATTTGATGTATCAATGCCAAATTTTTTCTTTTAAAGATTTTTTTTTGGGGGGGGGAATGGGGGGAGGGGAACAGACAAGTTGCTGTTGTTTTGTTCTTCAGTCTAGTTGTGGAGGACGTTGCTTCACTGGACCAAGTTGGCACCATCATTGCGCTCTTCCTGGGCGAGGTAGATCAGTCGCCGGCTTCTGGACAGCCGCTCACGGTGGCTGCTGGCCGCTCACGCTGGCTGCCAGCTACACACGGTGGCTTATGGCAGCCCACTGCAGCAGGGGACTGCAGCCTACGCCGTGGCAAGCGACTCACAGGCAGCCCAGCTCCAGATTGAGCTGTTGTTTAGCATCTTAGCTGTAGAGGGCAGTGTCACTGGCCCTCATATATGGGATCCGAACCGGGGCCTCTGGCGTCCCAAGCCAGTTCTTAACCAATGCGCCACTCGGCCGGCCCAATGCCAAATTTTTGATATGGTATATCCCTAAAAGTAGATTTTGGTAGGGTATATCCCTAAGAGATTTTTCTGAATTGCAGGGAGTGTGATGTTCAGTTACACAAAATAATGTGAAATTGTTTCCAAATGGAAGCACCAATTTACTCTCCCAATTAACAGACTACAAGCATTCTCAATAATGCACACTATCCTCAACCCTTGGTAGAGTCTGACTTTTGAATTTTTACCCATCTATTGAGTATACAACATTTCGCTGTAATGGTAGTATTTCCCTGATTCACAATGAAGGTTGGAGTGTGTGTGGATATTAGTCGGCCCAGGGATAAAGTGTGAAGAGGCGGAAAGGAGACGTCATCTTTGGTAAACTGGGATACCTTGTCATTTCCCCACACTGTGATAGGTTCATAAAAATTTTTTTTCTAAATATAATTTAGGTCATCCTCTAAGGAAGCTTACAATTTCACGAAGAAAATGACTTCTGCATGAAAAACATTTGGAATGAAACACATACTTAATGTCCCTGGTACACAATGGATGCTCTGCTCTGTAAGTCTTTCTTGAATGAACAATTGCACAAGATATCCTAAGATGTGCAACTCAAATACAATATATTCTAGCCATCTCATGCCCCAAAATGCACATAATCTTTTCTACCCCAAACCTCCTCCTCCTCTAGTCTGCCCCCACTCAGCAGTGGCATCTGTGCCCACCCACGTTCTCAGAATGGAAAGCTGTCATACTTGACTCTGCTATACCTATATCTTTCATGTCTTCATTCATTAACAACAGAGTCCTGCCAGTTTTACTTATTGAATGTTTCTATAGCCCGATGATTCTCAAAGTGTGGTCCACAGATCACTGGGTTTCTCCAAGACCCTTTCAGAGTTTCCCCGAGGTCAAAGTGATTTCATAATTACACTAAGAGGTTATTTCTTTTTTCACTCTGTTGAAATTTGCACTTTGTACAAAAGCAGTGGTGGATAGAATTGTTGGTACCTTTACACAAATTTAGGTGATGACACCAAATTTCTAGTATAACAGAAGGCATTGCATTCTTCATTTTCAGACAGTCACGATTAAAAAAATAATAATAATACACTTAAGAATGTCCTTTTTGAAGCAGTAAAAAAAATATCAATTTTATTAGACCTTGACTCTTAAAGAGCATTTTTTAGTATTCTCTGTGGCAAAATAGGAAGCATGGAGAAGTATTACTTCTGCAGTTTGCTGAAGCACTTATGGGATTATTTGAGTTTTGAACTAATCATTCTTTACATGTAACATCATTTTTCTTGAAAGAATGACTGACAGGCAAGCTAGGGTTATTCAGAATTGGGTATATGGCAGACATCATGTCAAAAATGAATGAAGTGAGTCTGTCACTTCAAGGTACATCACTGACAGTACTTGTTGCCAATGGTAAAATTCAGGGTTCCAAGCAAAAATGAGAATTTTGGAAACTGTGTATCCACCATCAAGAGCTTGACAGCTTCTCAGTACTTACAGACTTTGCTGATGGGATCAGTGGTAACATTAATGAATGTGACCATATGAAATTGGCCCATGCTAAGACCAAATAAAAGACTTTTGGAACTAGATTGTGAACCAAAAGATGACACTTTAATGTGAAAAGTTCTTCCCCACTGTGGGTACTGATAGTTCTTTCACCATCAAATATTTATTGAGCACTTACTCTTGTTAGGTTCTGGAATATAGTAGTGATAACACATAGAAAAAATCCCAGATACTGTCTTAAGAGTTTTGCATATATTAATTAATGCTAATAATGTTATGAGAAAAGTAGTATTAATAACCTCATTTTGCAGTTGAGGAAATTGATTAGGTCACAAGCTTGTAAGTAATGGAACCAAACCCTTATTAAGCCTATTCATCATGGTTGCACAGTGCAGGTCAATATGACATAGTTCAATCTCATCACATGTGCTTTAAATTACCCTCTGACCCTAGAACAATAAGAATCTCTGACATTCAGAGCATCCTTGCTCAGTGCTAGGCACCCTTCAAAGAGCAACATGGGAATTGATCCTCACACTGATATTATAAGGTAGGTATAGATTATGTGTTCTTTTTATAGATGAGGAAACTGAGGTTCAAATACTTTATGTAATTTGTCAGTGTCAGATTTCTAATAAGAGTCTGGGAGTCAAACACAGGCCTTCTGCAGCTTGAGATCCTTTTCTTCCTTCCTTCCTTCCTTTTCCCCTTCCTTCCTTCCTCCCTTCCTTCCTTCCTTATTAGTTTCAGGTACACAAAACAATGGAATAGCTAGATATTTACATCCCTCACAAAGTGATAAACCCCCTCCCAACCGACTACCTCTCTGACATTGTATATGTTATAGCTGTTATAATACCATTGACTATATCCCCTATGCTATACAAGCACTCCACATCCCGTGAAAAAAAATACATATATATATATTATATATATATATATATATATATATATATATATTTAATTATAATTGACATTCAATATTATTCAACTTCAGCTCTTCAGGTGTATAACGCAGTGGTCAGGCATCTACACAGTCTATGAAGTGATCCCTCTGATAAGTCCAGTGCCCATCTGGTACCCTACATAACCTTTACAACATTATTGATTATATTCCCCAACCTGTATCCTTTTCCTAACCATTAGGCTATACTTCTTCGCAAAGCTCAACTGTGCTTGAGTTCACTTTCTCAAGGTAACAAAAAAAACCAATTACCAAGCATTAAGATTAGAGAAGCTTAATGTGAAAATAGAAAGGACCCAATATTGCCAGCCAGCAAAAAGTTTCTAATGCATTCACCCAACCCCCACTAATCTCTAGGAATCTGATGGCTATCTTAAAGGCTGCTAACCTGAAAGCCCAAACATCTGTCTAGACTTTCTCTTTGTTCCTTTGTTCAGTCAAGCTCTACTGTTCTAGAACTTCGGCATCCTTAGAATTACCATAAAGAGTTGTACACACAGAATCACTTTGAAGAGTTTGAAAGCATTTTCAAGGATAAGTTTGATTCTGTGGCATTTTTTCTGTTTTGTGCCAAATATACAACCTATCGTTCACTGTAACAAAACCAGGGCAACATTTTTCTTTTAATAATCCAAAGAGAACATAGATAAACCCTCTAATGTGTATTTAAAAACACTCATAAAGCCATCTGGGGTAGGAGCAGGGAGGGAAAGAAGGATTAACCTAGGAGTCAAAATTAATTAATATATACATTTCATCAATCTTAATATTTTCATGAGAACATCACCACGTTAACTTCTCTGTGTCTCAATTGCCACATCTGTAAAACGGGGATAAACTAGTACCTACCTCATGGCGAAGTTATGAAGACTAAATGAGATTAATTTGTCAAGCGCTTAAGATATTGTCTGGCACATGGTAAACACTATGGTTTATTAATTCAAATAAAATGAAAATGTGTCATTGAGTTACATAATGAAGCACACAAACATAGATGTACATTTCCAAATAGCAAAGAGTAAATCAGAGCTAGGTCTTGAAATCATTCTCCTGATCTACAGTGTCTATAAAGTCACATTACTCCTAAGGAAATGGTTGAGAAGAACAGATTAATTGGCTAGTTGTCCTGGGCACCTAGGAGGAGCTTCACACTTGGGAAAACAGAACCACAGGGGAAAGCCTTTCTTGAACCTTGAGACTGGGGTCAGTGGCCACACTGTTTTTGTTTTGTTTCCCTTCCCACAGGCAGGAAGACGACACCCAGGTGGACAAATAGCAGCTGGGCCTGGAAGGTGGCAAAACAGTCTATGTCGTGCCAGTCAGAAGATCTAGGTAATGACACCACAGAGACAGCAGATCCTGGGAAGGAGCTGAATTTAGTAGTTTTCATTAGCCTAGAATATACTTGGTTATTCCTCCTTCCCCTCTGACAGTGCTGACCATATATGAGGTATGACAATTAAGTCTGCAAACTCATCCTAGAAAAAGTGCTTCAGACCTCATTGCTGAATATCACTACGATCACCTTTGAAGTACTCCTCTTGGGAAGCTATGCACCGATGCCAGCACCTAGTCCACCCTTCAAAGCAATTTTGGAACTCTTTTTCTGGAATGGCCATCAGAGCTGTCCTTGATGCCCTGAATGTCATCAAAATGTCTTCCTTTCAATATTTCCTTTATCTTCGGGTAAAGAAAGAAGCCATTGGGGGCCAGATCAGGTGAATAGGGAGGGTGTTCCAATACAGTTATTTGTTTACTGGCTAAAAACTCCCTCACAGACAGTGTTGTGTGAGCTGGTGGTACATTGTCATGATGCAAGAGCCATGAATTGTTGGCGAAAAGTTTGGGTCGTCCTTTTCAGCACTTCCAAATAATCAACTTGGTTAACTATCTGTCTAGTTGGTACAAATTCATAATGAATAATCACTCTGATATCAAAAAAGGTTAGCAACATTGTTGCAACAAGTTCATGAAATTAATTGTCTGACCTCATATGTTGCATTTTCAAGATTAATTTTTAAACCCATTAAAAATTATTGCCACAGAGGGGCTTCTATTCAGTTTTCAGTTGCGCTGGGCATAATTTTGTTTTGATTTTTTTGAATTGCTATTGAGGGTCACTCTAAGCCACATCTCTGTGATGGACATTCCAAATAAAAGGATGAACAAAAATCCCAAAGTACTTTATACTCTGCATAATCCCATCAACAGCCTTAATTTCATTTATATTCTCCTGAGTTAGGCACAGTATTATATTATGAAGTGTTCGATGGATAACTGCCTTAGTTAAATGTCTCCAAGTCAGTGGCACAATTAGTCTAGATTATGGGTTCCAAGCAAGGTTAGGCACAAAAGGCTGGGAACTGGGGGGAAGTCGCTGGTGCACAGAAGAATCAAAGCAACACAATTTACATATGGACATTGTAACAGGTGCTGGAGGAGGTGCCCTGCCCAAATCCTATTGGCACTGACCATTCCCATGCACACCCAAGACTACAGCTCGCTCCAAGACAAGCACTTCCACCTCTTTGATTGAGGGTTTTCTCTGCTGCCACGGCCCATGCCCAGAAGTGGCCCATGCTCTTTCTCCCAAGGAGCATCCCTCCCCCTGTGACTGATGGGAGTGGTACATAAATACCCCAGTTGACTTGTTCCTTGGTTTGAATGGCCCTGAAGGGCAAGATTCACACTGTCTCCCAGAGAACCCCGGAGAAGCAGGAACTAGTTTGATAATGCACCATTAGTGTTACTGACTCTTCTGTCCCTGTCTCACTTCCCATTCCTGACAGTGTTTCCCGGCACTGCCTTCCAAATAATTACTTGTACAGAAATCCTTGTTTCAGAGTCTTCTCCTGGGAGAACTGAAACTAAGACAGAGTAATCCAGGGTGTTCTGTTGTGATTTGGAGTCAATTTTCCTCCTTCTTATCAGGACCTCAACAGCTAAATCAATTTCTAGTTGCTTACTAGAATAAAAGCCACGTCTCAGTTTTTCATAAATTGTCATACAGCTGTCTTCTTACAGCTTTCCGGAAGCCTACTATACCATTTTAGGGTACACAGGAAAAATTAATTAGGCCCAAGGGAGCCAAGAAATCAATTACAGTGAATCAGGTTGTAAAGCTCTAGTTGCCTATTGTTTTACATGTTAAAATATCACAAAAGATAGATCAAGTGATCTTTGGAAAATTATAACTGCTGTCAGTCACTTCTATTAGGCACTGGTACCCACTCATTAGCTACTTTTAAGCAGTTGGGAAACACAGTCAGAACACAGCAGCCTGTTGGTTGGAAGCCGTGGGACCCTAGAAGAGAAACTGATGGTAGAACAGTCTCTCTCCAAACTAGACCACACATTTTCGATGACTCTCTGCGTGTCCTGGGATGGCATCAAGGCTTTATTCATCTTGAGATCAATCACAGTGATGCACTGTTTTTGTTTACTGGCCTAGGCAACTCCATTTATAACTTCACCTTTAAGCAGAAATCTTCCTTCATAGATTTAAATTGACATATTTGGGATCCAGGCTGCCTGGGTTCAAATTCTGGTTCCAACTCTAACCAGCTATGTAATTTCCAGCAAATTACTTAATCTCTCAGTGTTTCACTTTGCTCATCTGTAAAATGAAAATAATAGAATCTACACCAGAGAGCTGTTCTGAGGATTAATGCGTTAACCCCTTGCTACCCACTGTGTGGTCTGGGGACCAGCATATCAGCATCCCTGGTTGGGACTAGCTGGATAGAAAGCAGTTCCTCGGGTCACAGGCCAGACCCACGGAACCAGAGTCTGCATTGTAACAGGATCCACAGGAGATCCGTGTGCACATTGAAGCCTGAGCAGCACTGACTTAACACATGCCAAGTACTTAAAGCAGAGCTTGACAGGTTGAAAGTGCCCGATCACTCCATCAGTTTTAGCTATTATTATCTCAGCTAATGAGACACTTCCCCAGAACAGCCTTTAGTATCTCCCAGAATCTGGTAAGTACTTCTAAAACACCATTCTTTCATGGAACAAGCCACAGTCATACTTTTACATATGATTTCATAGTTACTTGATTCATGTCTGTCTCACAGACTTAGATGGTGTCACAGATCCAATTTCCCAGAAGCGGACCCTTCAGGGGAAGGCACATAAGCCAGCAATTTATTAACACAGTGCTCAAAGGAGAAACACAGAGTGGAGAGTGGGAAATAAAACAGGACAAGGAAAAGAAAGCCAAGCAAGTGACAATCTCAGGCAGAGCCCTGGTCTCAGCCCGGTCCTGTAGGGAACTCTGGGGTATAAAATATATCAGTATTTCCAGCCTTGAGGCATGGGAGCTGTGCATTCATAATCACACCCTAGTAATCACTGGCTAAAGACCTCCCCATGAGGAAACTTCCAGATACTCCTGGACCTTGGAACAGTAGACCAAGGGCTGTCTTCTGAAGCAGGGAGCAGATGGAAGGAGTGAAGCATGGAGAAGGTGGGGGAGGGGAACCCAGGACCAAGAAGCCAGGATCTGAGATGATCTGGACAGGGCACTGCCAGTGTCCACTACAGCTGGGCACTACACAGTCTGATGGTCCCAAATGAGCCACTCTGCCATCTGACTTCACCCACCCCACTCATTCACTCATGCATTCAACATGTTGTGTTCTGAGTACCTACTAGGTGGCAGGCACTGTTCTAGAAACTGGTGATACAGCATTGATGAGATGTGGGGCTTAGGACATCTAGTGGAGAAGAGACAGATAGTAAGCAGTAAACATATATCAGATAGTTCTAGCTAGCGGTAAGAGCTATGACTACATAAAACACACAGAGAGAGAATAATAGAGTAATAGAGAAAATGACTGCTGGGGGCAGGGAGAGGAAGGGAAAGTCAGTAACTGGACTTGATGCATCAGTGCCTCACTCGGGTCCTCTTCCCTGGCTGGTGACACCATCCCACAGGTGCTGCAAGGGTTGGCTAATGGCTCCCACCTGCACTCTTCTTGGGAGAATTGCCCTTGGCCGAGGAATACTAACTACGTTGGCTGGGGGTCTCTGGAAGTTAATGCACCAACCCCTGGGAGGGGGAAGCTGCTGGGAGCCAATGATGTGCTGCATGGAGTACATGGGGTGTGAATCCTACAGCAGAGCTTTCTGTGGGACCAGGCTCAGGTGAGACCTGAGGGGCTTACCTTCTAGTGCTACTCTATTCTGATTCCCTCACTCTTTCCCCTGAGAGCATTCCCTCAATAAGTTACTTGCACGAGAATCCGCATCTCTGGTTCTACCTCTAGGAAACCCGACATATGACAGGAACTCCTCTCTCCAGAATTTTCTTTGCCCGCCAGCATCCCAGGACCAGAGTTCCAGCTCACCAGAGTCATTTCTCATTTCCTTCGAGTCTCCAGGGCCCTTCAGGAGAGGAAGCAGGGTAGGTAGCAAAGGGCCCCATTTCCGTTTGCACTGGCCTGCTGATGGGCATGCAAGGGTGGAGGACAGACCTAAAACAAACTTCAAAGTCTTCCAAGAATTCCGTTTCCTGGCAACTAGCCTGAGTAACACGCAATTGACAGTTACCTCTAGAATAGAGAAACCCTGTAGTTTACAGTGCACTTAATAATAAGCTGCTGCCAATTACAAGCATTAAAATGGCCAAATCGAACATATACCTTCATCCTCTTCTTGAGGAAAACATCTAAAATCTTTCTTAAGGATAAGATCAGTAAAAGCCACCTAAACCCTCAATGCTTAAGCTTCATTGGTTATAAACAGGTTTTTTTAACTGCCTACTGTACCTTAAGTTTCTGAGGCAGTAATGAAACAAAGATCGTAATTCCTTGAGCAATTACGAGTCCGAGTAGGTGACATTAAGGTGATGAACAAGCCAAGAGGGTCCGTGCTGATTCTTTGTACATCCATCAGGCAAATGCTATGATTCTGTTGGCGTAATTATTATACCTTGTAGAGATGAATGCGGGGAACAAGCCTGCCTTGTTGGCAGCCTCCCAGGGGACGAGTACTGAGTAATTGCTTTTCATCCCTGTAGGAATCATCGACATGGAACCACTGACACCATCTGGCTCTCCGTCCCCCCCCCCCACATGCCCGACAAGGCTCCCGGGGACAGAATGAAGTATTTTGGGTGGTAGTTTTCATCAATAAGCTGGTGACATCTTGTTTCCTTTATTGTAATCACAAATTTTAAAGTATTAAATATCCCTGACTTGAAACACTGTGCTAAAAATATATATATAAGTATATAGATTTTTATTCATATATTATATCAAATATTATATCATGTATACTACATCTTATATCATATATAACCATATATCACATATTATATATCAGTATTATAATATAATACAAATATATGTGTACATAAGAATACATTTATATTAAATATACACATGTGTATACATACAGAGGGTGCCAAAAAATGTATACACATTTTAAGAAAGGAAAAATTTTATTAAAATTGTAATACTCAATATACACCGATAACAAAAGGTGAATACAAGTC
>NW_017731439.1:4161492-4182339 GCF_001890085.2 Hipposideros armiger | reverse complement strand
TATATATATATATATATATATATATATATATATATATATAAAATATTGAGGTGTGATCCCTTGAGGTATAGGGTAAAGAAAGCCACACATGAACAGGTAAGAAATAGTTTAAAAATAGCACTGCAAATATTAGCTGGTGATTTCTGAAAAAACAAACAAACAAACAAAAAAACATTCATTCAAATCTCATCTATCACAAAACTTTAAAATAAATTCCTATTGGAATAAAAAAGGTGAATATTAAAACAAGAGATGAAAAATATTATGGAGTATCAGCTTTATGGATGACTTGGGTTTTTAAATACATAAAATAAATGGAAGACATATATCAAAAAACCAAAACACTGATAATTTCAACAGTATGAGACTTCAACTTCTCTAAGCCAAAATATCATACATAGTTACAAGGAAAAATGAAAAGCAGGAAGGTATTTTATTACAAATACCAGATAAAAGGATAATGGTCTTATTATAACGAGAACCTCTCTTAAATATAAGGAGCTCTGGCAAATGAATCTGCAGAGTTTCAGTGAAGAAAATCTCTTAGAAATATTCTAGAACTCTAACACAAAATAAGCACTCAATAGCTACTTGCTCAATAATTAATCATTAATTAACAATTAATCGACAAAGAGGAACATGGACAACGAGCACACACATACACTTCACATGGAAGAACATGTACAGAATTGATACACTGGGTGCTGGGGGTGCCTTGCCAATCCCCACCCTGCAGCTCCTGAGGGTGTTGGCTGCAAACAGCTCAGAGTTGCCCATGCTGATAACTGCCTTTATCCAAATGGGACCATCTCACTTGGAAACCTATAGGTTTATTCTGGGGCCAACCTCAGCAATCACTCATTCTCATGGGTAGGAGGAGACCAAACAACAAGAGGAAGTAGAAAAATAATGTATGATACTTCCATGGATTACAAGGAAGCCCTAAAATAATTTTTGTCAGAGTACCAACTAATATGGGAATATGATCATTACGTACTATGGGGATCAGAACAGTGTAGATAACCTAAGTTAACAGTATTAAGATAAGCTTAGCACTTACACATAAGATAGCAGCCTGAGAAAACATATCTTATGCTACGCCTCTCAGATCCACTCTGAAAGGACTAAAGGACTATAACTTGCAGGGAATAATATCTCAGCCCTGAAACAGCACCAACAATATTCAACATCAAACTTCTGCTACATATTAATGAGAAGGGAAATTGAGCGAAGGGAAACACCAAGGGCTCCCTTACACACCTCCATCCTGAGAAACACAGCGATTGGAGGCAATCCTTGCAGGACCCTAAGAACCGCTCCCCCACAGTCGGTAGGTACAGGTGAGAAGACCATGGGAGCTCCCAGTGGAGAGGCCCCAGTCTTATGAAGCATCTACCCAAGCAAACTTTTGATCTTCTTCCCAACTTGGAGTGTATTTCAATGATGCAGCTGTTAGAAAAAGATCATGCATCGTCACACTGGGTACCCGATAAGGTGCCCAGGCCAAAAAGGGAGTTAAATACAGAAAACTGTCATGCCCTTCAAGCCCTGTATCATTGAAATAGCAATATAAATACATTAAGATAAAACCCAGAGACAGATTCCTAACAAAACAAAACAAAACACCTTTTTTAAAAAATATAGAGACATGAAAGGATCCAAAGATCCACCCATCATTATTTCATGGTTACAGGCAAATGTCAGGTCTACATCACAGATGACTCTTTGTTCAAGGATAAATAAATATTACAAGGAATTTAAAAGTTTTAGAAGCTCGGGCCCTGACTATACTGTAATACATACGTATCTCCAAAACAAGGAGGGGTAGCATACAGTTAGGGAAATGTTTACTAGAGCAAACACAAGTGAAGCATCTGCTTTATAGGATCAATAAAGTCCCTTGAAACAAGAACTATAAAAACCACGAGAAGATGAAGCCAGAGAATGAGATAAAACAGGAGCTAAGGCACAGAAATTAAAAAAAAAACAAGAGCTGGATAAGCTAAGAGGACAATGTCAAGAAAAAAAAATGTATTACAGTTGAAATCTATTAGAAATAGGGCATGTGATTTTCTGTCAGAGCTGAAAAATCAAACCACTGGTATACAAACAAACCTTTTAAACACTCCCAAAAGGTAGAAGAAAAAAAGAGATAAAAACAATGAGAAAGAATATAACTCACATAAAAAGTAAATCCAGAGAGTACAAGCTGATGCCCCTGAGGATGAGGCCAGACAGACCCAGAATAAATAAGAATTAAGGGCAGTGTGGACGGAACATTTCCAATAGTGTCTATTTAATATAAGTCCTGAGATTTCAGGCAAAATTATAAAACAGTATCAATGTCCACACATATTATAATGAGCTGAATTTTTAAAAATATTTCAAAGGGAGATAAAATTTGTCCTTAGAACTTTCAGGAAGATAAAACAAAAAGCAACAATCTCTTCCAAAGAAATGAAAACCGGGCTACCCTCATCCTTCTTTTCACATGCCAGAAGATAAGGGAAGAAGATCTATAGGGTTTTGAAGGAAAATAGCTGTAAAGAAGGATTCTATGCAATCATACAAGTATTTGGGTAAGGTCAATAGAAGGATATTTTGATATGCATGAGTATATCAAGCATAATAATTAGCATGTAATCTTTCTAAAAAGTATCACTAAAATATATGCTCTAGTCGCTCAAGATACAACTCAAAACGAAAGCCTCCAAATGGAGGAGTCCTGATTAAAAGAAGAAAAAACTAGCAATAAACATGAAGTACAGTAAAATGTTGTACTAAATCAAATTGTTCACTTTTTCAATCTCTCATCAAATGAACATTTATTGATTATTTACTATATCTGAATGAAATAGTTGTAAATATAGTAACAGAACAAACATTCAAGAATATGAATACTTACTGAGACAAAAGACTAGCTCCAATCTGGGAAAAATATTTGAATATATTTAAAGATAAATTTTAATATCATTATCATAGAATTTTCATAAATTAATAAGTAGGAAAAGAGATAAAGGTAATATGAAGGAAATCTGAACTAGATGTACAAATTACCAAGAAAAAAATTTTAGAGGTTCAATGTTCACTATCAAAAAAAACTGAAGTTGGGCCGGCCAAGTGGCTCAGTTGGTTAAGAGCTCGCTCAAGAGTTTGAGCTCTGAGCAACAGCGGTTCGAGTCCCAGCCTGAGCTGAGCTGCCACTAAGTTGCCAATAGGTAACAGGATGGCTCAGCCAAAAAAAAAAAAAAAAAAAGAAATTAAAACAATAAGAGACCAATTGTTAACCATCAAATAGGTAATCATGTTAAAATTTATACTATTTATTAATGGGAAAGGTTTGATGCAATGGGTACTCTTAGACATAAACTATGGGAGTATAGCTTTGTACTACCTTTCTGAAATTATTAATAACCTTAAAATATTCATTGTATCTCTAAGTTAATGATCTTAGAGAGCCACAAAACTTATTTATAAACACTTATGTCTTTAGAAAAGAAAATCTAAATATTCAAAAGTATAAATTCAGTTAAATATAGTATGATACATATATAATATGTAATACTATGCAGCCATTAAATCATGTTTTGAGGATGTTAAATATTGCAGCTAATGTTTAGGGTATATTATATTATTACAAAAATGCTAATAGTATATTATGACATATAGTGTAATTCTGTTTTAAAATATTGAATGAATTAAAGTAATGAAAGCAAATATGCTGAAAGTTAAAGGTGACATTACCTTTAGGTGGTGAGTTTATCAGTGATAACTTATTTTCTTCTTTAATACCTTTATGTATTGTGGCAAAGATTGCCAATGTCCCCCAAAATTTAGTCTTCCTTTCTTCCTATAGTAATAGCACCACTAATTTCCCTTGGCCACATGACTATCTGAAATTAAGACTAAATTTTCTAGTCCCTCTTGTGTAACTAAGCAAAGACTAATGAAATTTAAATGGAAGTGATGTATAAGATTTCTGAGAGTAGCCAGAATATACTTTTCTCTTTTCTGCTTCTTCCTGAAAGGTCAGTGTGTATGATGGAGTTGAAGTGGCCAACTTAGATCATGAAGTGAAGGCAATATTTGAGGATGGCAGCATAATAACATGGAGGGAGTCCAGGTCCTCAATACCATAGAGCATCACATCATCTCTCAACTGCTTCTCTCAGAGTAATGTGACACAGAAATAAACTCTAATCATAAGATACTTGGACACTTGTTGCAGTGGATAGACTCATATTCCAATACAAACACCTTCCAAAATTGTTACCATGATCTCTTATTAATTTTATTGGAGAAAATAGTATTAAAAAGAAAAAAAGGTACTGGTTTAAATGAAAGTACTTGGGACAAGACCCAACTTGGAGGCTTATAGTAAAAAAATAAAACAAAACAAACTACAACCCTTTTGATTATTTTACCTAATTTTGCTTGTTTATTTTTTAAACAAGTGAATTTGAGGCAATAAAAATCTATTTACATCTTGCCTCCACATTGCACTCTAATTTTCTCAGCTGGATATCACACAAAATAAAGACTATTTCATTACTGACCAAAAATCTCAATAAAGAGTTAACTTAAAATAGCTTCCTTCTGAAAATTTAGAGAAATAGAGAATATTGGTTACATTCCTTCATTGCCTCCAAATGAAAATTTAAGACATCAGATGAATTAAAAGTGGATAGCAGAAGGACTATCTTTTACTCAATATGGCAGTGTGGGTATTCTACCTCAATGAGGCAATAAAAGTCAAGATTAGGATCATAAGGGGAGAAAGCATGATTTACACACTTTAGATTGCTTCTGTTTCATTTTTGTGCTTGTCCCCATTTTAATAAAATCTAAAACCAGCAGGAGGCAGATCACTAGTGTTTGACATACAGCTGATCCCCATAGTAGGTATTACCCATGCTGCTGGAGAAACTGCACTACCTAGAAATAGTATATTCTAATATGAAATCACTGTGCTCTATATTAGATACAAACCAATGTATACAATAGTTAGAAGGTATGAAATATAAAATGATAACTTGAATATGTTAATGTTATATATATATACATATGTATACAAGTGTGTGTGTGTGTGTGTGTGTGTGTGTGTATATATATATATATATATTTCTTTTTAAACATTTTTAAATTGAAAAATATTTAATATTCTAGGTCATGTTTTCCTAAGATAGTTTATCCAAAGTTTTCCCTTTAATGGAAATAATAAGTAGCTGCAAAATATACTAGGAATGTACAAAAATAAAAGGAAAAATCAAACATCCTTAAATTTCTGAATTACTAGGTGGACAACATTTAAAACAGTGCCTGTTGTTGTAGTAGGTATAACTCCCAAGACTAGAACTTTAAAGGATAAAAGAAATGTAGACTTCTAAATGGAAATGCATATTTGTTGAATGATAAACATATCAGTTATAATTTGTTATTTTTAAAGAAAAATAAAAAAGTAAGAGGCAATGATTAAAATACAACCATACCAAAATAATAACAAACAATAACACTAGCAAACATCATCATATAAATTCTACTGATGCTTTTGATAATTTTTTAGTCCAAAGTCACAGTCAATTTGGAAATGAATTAAGGAAAAGAGAGAAGGGATACCTGACTGAACTATTTGTGTTGGTCTTTGTTCTTTGCTGTGTTAAATATATTAGTTAAATGAGTCTGACAGTTTAAAGAGATCTAGTAAACAAATATCTTCATTTTCTATGCACTTAAAAAGAAATCTATCCTTGCTCGATTATTTACTGAATAGAATTCATAGTGCCTATAATTTAAAAATAAATAAACGAATAATTTAATCAAACAAATAGCACAAGAAGAGGGGGGAAAAAGGGGCTTGCATACATAAAAAGTCCCAGTGATTTTAAGTGGAGAATGGCTGCCCAAATATAACCATGAGATCCCAAAACATACCTTTCCCTAAACTGACTATACTTGATAAGCTGTTGTATAGATTCCCAACAAGACACTGGTTGAGAGCTACATGCATAGTTTCAAAAGAAACAAGGTGACAGAATTCATTCTAATTCTTATTCTACTTTCTTTTTTTTTAATTACATTTATTGGGGTGACAATGGTTAGTAAAATTACATAGGTTTCAAGTGTAAAATTCCATAATACACTTATTCTACTTTCAGTGCCATCTTGCCCCCAAATAAGATTTTTACTTGTACTAGGGGATATTAATTTTGCGTAGCCATGAAAGAAACGTGAACAAGGCACACAGACCACAGAAGTAGCTGCCCAATGGGCCAAGAGTAAGAGGTGACATGCTCAACACAGAAGCTTAAACTTCTTGCACACCAATGCCTCCTGATCCTCTGTGGGGAAATTGCTTTATTCAGGAATTTCATGCGTGATCCAAACAAGGAAGTGAATTTGGTGGCAAGGCCCCTCTGTGGGGAGAACCGCTACCCTGATTCAGGCCAAGGAGTTTTCAGTCTGAAAAGGGAACAAATAAATCCATCTTTCTTTATATATATATATATATATATATATATATATATATATATGTATTTTTTTTTAATTTGTATTAATCAAATGCCTAATGTTTAGTGGCCTAGGTCCAAAAGTGGGTTTCAAAGTGGAACTTAATACAGAATACTGGATTTTGAAGTGAAATCAAATTTTATATTTATGTTTAAGACATATTTGGTGTTTTCATGTACACAAAATGAGTCTTTGTAATTCCTGGGAGGCTAGTTTGAATATGTAAAAATCAACATTTTTTGCAGTTATCTCATCTAGGTCATTTGATAGAGCTTACTGGTATAGTATTCAAATTTTAAAAATTAAATATAATAACCTCAGAGTTAAACAATCAAATAAAAATAGAATAAAATTAAGAGAATCATGCCCACACTATCCAGTTCTCCCACTAACATCCCCACCACATCACCACTTTTATTATTTTTAAAACATGTATTGTGAAATGTAACACATACAGAAAAAAAAAGCATTTAAAATGCACAACTAAACAAATTACTATAAAGAAAATCCCCAGATAAAGAAAGAGAATGCTGCCAGCACTCTCCAGATGACCCCTCATCTGCCCTCCTGGTCCCAAGCTCCCTCTCTAAAGATGGCCACCAACTTGCTTTCTATTTTTATTCCTGCATTGTTTTTCTTCTTACTTTAATCATTCATTTTCCTCTGTATACTCTATATAGCGTTGCCTATTTTGTTATTTATATAAATGAAGTTTCATACATTTAATATTATACATGATTTTATATATAGCTTTTTCACTCAACATTATATTTGAGAGCTTAATCTTGATGTAGCTGTAGTAGGTTTATTTTCATCATTGTATAATATTCTTTTCTATAAATATACTATAAACATACCTAGGGGTGGAATTTGTTTATTTTTTATTATGGCAAAACATACATAATATAAAATTTGCCATTTTAACCATTTTAAGTATACAATTCAGTTGCACAAAGAACATTCACAATATTGCAACCATCACTATTTTCAGAATTTTTTTTTTATTTTATCTTCCCAAACAGAAACTCTGTACCCCTTAAATAATAACTCCCCATTCTTCTTTCCTCCCAGGACCTGGTAATCTCTATTCTACTTTCTGTCTCTATGAATTTGCCTATTCTAGGTAATTTATGTAAGTGGGATCATACAATATTTGTCCTTTTGTGACAGGACAAATATTTTCAAGGTTCATCCGTATTGTAGCATGTATCAGACCTTTACTCCTTTTTAAGGCTAGATAATATACCACTGGATGGATATAAAACATTTTGTTTGTCGCTCATCTGTGGATGAACACTTGGATTATTTCCACCTTTTGGCTACTGTGAATAACGCTGCTACAAACAATGGTATGCCAGTATCTGTGAGTCTCTGCCTGGAATTATTCTGTGTGTATATCTAGGAGTGGAATTGAGGGATCATATGGTAATTCTAACTTTTGAAGGAACCACTGCACTGTTTCCGCTGTCTGTATCATTTTACATTCCCACCAGCAATGCATGAAGCTTTCAATTTCTCCACACCCTCACTATGCTTGTTATTTTCTGTTTGTTTGGTTTTTTATTTTAGCAGTAACCATGTTTATTTTACTCTTGCTGGTATTTGGGGTGTTTCTAGTCTGGGGCTATTGCAAACAATGCTGATCAGGGCATTATTATGCCTCTTTCCTAGAGCAGACGAGAATACATTTCCATTGCCCATATATCTGGAATTGGGATTGCGCACAAGACACGTGCATGTTCAACTTTGGAAAATGTCCAATAGTTTTTCAAAGTGTTTACACTAATGTACACTCCATCAACACATATCCAAGTTCCTGGTGCACTTGGTGTGTAAGGATTTTTAATTTTGGCCATCTGGTAGATATAGAGTGAAAGCTCCTCTTGGCTTGAATTTTCATTATTATTAATGAAGTCGAGCACTTTTTCATACATTTATTGGCTACTTGATATCTGCTTCTATGAACAGCCTATTGAATAATGAACAATCTGTTCAATAATCTTGTCCATTTTCCCCCCAGTGCACCATCTGTCATTTTCTTATGGAGTTTTGAGTTGCATATATGTCATGGCAAGCTCTTCATCATTTACATGCATTGCAAAGACATAATTTATTGCTTATGTGTGCTTTCAGAGCTGTTTTATCAAATGCCCATACAGGCTAGTTCAAATATTTATTTTTGGTTTTGTTTCTTTGTTCACACAGAAGATAATAATATCATATACACTTTTCTGTACCTTGCTCTTTTCCTTTGAAGAGTGTCCCCAATCAGTACAAGAAGTGCTTTCTCACACTTTTGTATAGCTATAAAGTATTTCACTGTGTGATTATGCCATTGTGACAGCAGTCCTTTAATGATCAAGGGACCCCCTTATGTGACCCCTGTTTACAAATAATGTTGCAATGAATATCCTTGCACATATATCATTTTGCAAGTATACCTGCAGGATAAATTCCAAGAAGTAGAATTGCTGGGGTAAAAGGTAGACCTTTCACAGATATGCCCAAACCGTTAGGGATTATTCCCACTCATCTGCCAACTCCTAGCAATGTTCCTGTTTCTCCACTAACCCCCAAGTGTACTGTCATCCCTTTGCCTTTTTACCAATCTATGAGGAGTACTTAGTTGTAGTTTTAAATTGCAAGTTTTTAACTATGATTTGGGAGCTTCATATGTTTCAAGGACTTTTATATCCATGTTTCTTTTGAGTGTTATGGCTTCCCCCATCAAAGAAGCTCTTAGCTACATCAGCACTGTAACATTAAACATTCATGTGCATATGAATTTCTGGGGAATCTTGGTGACATGTAAATTCTGATACAGTAGTCTGAGCTGAAACCTGAGATTCTGCATTTCTAACAACCTCTCAGATGGCACCAATGGTGCAGGTCCAAGGAATACACTTAGGTAGCAAAGATGCTATGAACCATTTGCAGCAACTTAAAGAGGAATTCAAAGCAAAACATCAAGTGAAGTAATTATTTATTAAAATAATTAAAATTTGTAATGCTATGCTCAAAATACCTTCTCTTGGTGGCTAGGTATTATATAATCACATCTTCATAGAAAAATAACTCCATGTATAATTTTCATGCGTGCAAAGGGAATAGAACTCTTGGAGAAATGTCACATGATGAATGATGAGCTACACAGGAGGGAGGTCAAGATTGAAATCAAAGTTATAGCAATCCAAATCCTCAATTCCAGTGGCATTTCTCATGGAAGGTCTATGGATATGATTTCCTTACTCCCCTGGGCCTGGTGACACAGGCTGACAAGACTATTGTTAGGAACCATTATAAAGGGTGCGTTGGTGGCTTGTCCCATCAAAGTCCATCGACTTCACTTATATCATATGTTTCAGAAAAAGTTCAAATGGAAAACCAATAGGGTTTATACTTGATGTATTATGAAAAATCTCATTTAAGGCATAGGTGACCTCAAAGAGCATGATAAATAAGAACAAAGCCAAATGAGGGTATTTCCATTAGGTAATATGACAAAAACAGCAGAGGTTGCCACATGGATAATTATTATCAAGTACTTACCTAGTGATTTCTATAATATATATGTGCTCACCTACTCCTCATAGCACAGGATGAGGCAGGTTTCTCAAGCAACGCTCTATACACAGTGAAGAATACAGCAGAAAAATCTAACTATACGTTATTATTCTCACATATGAACAGAATGTATGCTCAGAAAAAAGTTTTCAATATGATTCAATTAATAGCATTTGAAGCTAAAACACAAAAAGCTAACCCTTCATCTGGAGATGTTAATCCAATGTAATTCTACCTTTTAATCAATGAGAATTCCTGCAGAAAATCATTTTGGGGAGAAAAAGATCTTCAAATTTTTAGTATATTTTATTTTAGCTACTGTGTTTCCATTTTAGGTTTTGCTTTCAAAGCATAAAAGATAGAGGTGTTTTAAAACAATCTTGATAGTGGGTCTTATCTAAATTTCCCCTCTCCCTTTTGTTTTGTTAATTTCCTCAGAATAAGGAAAAATAAATCAAGAGAAAAAATAAGAATTCCCCAATAACAAGAAAGCCGGTGAGGTGTGAATCTTCTTTCTTATCCAAATTTTTAATAACAATAAACAACAACAAAATAAAATGGGAAAAATATGGGACTCGACACTGGCAAGCCCTCACAGTAAAAAAATAAAAGCCATGGCCAGTTAAACACCCTTCTGATAATCACATGAGAGCTTCTACACCTCTACACCGCTGCCCACAGGGACCACACACCAGCTGCAAAGGCCAGGGGAGCAATTTTCCAGGCTTCGCTCAAACCCCTGTACTGATTATCCAGTGATAATGGAAGATGGAAACTGCTCACAGAATATACACATTTTTTTAAATGAGGAAAACAGTTAAACACAAAATAAAACAAAAAGAAAACAAGGAATGAAGCTTGACCCAAATGCAATAATCCTGACAGTAAGAAACTAACCGAAGTTTCTGGAGCAGAGAGTTGCTGGGAGTCACTGTTTGAGTCCAAACGTTGATGCCACCTCAAGCCAATGGTTGAGTCCAAATACACTGGGCGTTCTCATCTATAGCCACACACTGAGAGAGAAACAACTTGGATGGGTGTCCTTATAGTTTCCCTTCCCTGAGGAATAACAGAAATGCCCCTGAGTGAGGAAAATGGGAGAGAATGATTCTTGTTGAAGGGATGAATCTATCCAATGCTTTAGAATGAACTGAGAAAGCTAAAATCTGAGGATGTCTTTCTATGGGGATGGGAGGTATCCCTCTCTCCTACACACACACACACACACACACACACACACACACACACACACACAGTGATATAAACTTGGTAAACTTCATGCAGGACATTTACCAAAATTTCAGAAGATGAAACGGAGCCTAGTATTCTAAGAAAGAATGTACATGGCATCCGTACTCTCTCCAGCCTTCCTTCTAAAGAGAAATGGAAAGAACTCCAAACACTCAACTCTCAAAGGATAGCCTAGGAAAGGAAAACACTCTGGTCTCAGATAAAAAGAAAAAGTCAAGACGTCACCAATACTTTATTGGGGAAAAAAAAGAATGTTTGAAAAGGGCCATTCAAGCAAGATGAAAAAAGACAAAGCAACTATGCAAAATATCCCAGTCTCGAGGATAATAAAGAAAAGAATTTTTAAAGCATCCAAGCATAAAAAGCAAATAACCCATCACAGGGAAAAATCAGGTTCTCCTAAGACTTCTGCACAGCAATATGTAGTGTTACAAGCCCATAGAGCAACAGCTACAAATATGACCCAAGAATATTACATTGAGCTAAATAAAGTGTGATTCACATTTGAGGCAAAAGAGTCACATTGGCAAACATGGAAGCCCTTATGAAATACACACACCTATGAGCCCTTCCTAAAAATATTTTTTTAAGTAGACTTGGATGATGAAACACAGTCAATTTAGAAAGGAAGCAAAATATTTTAGGACTGCAAAGCCACAGTAAATATTCGATAGAGAATGCTGATTTAATTGAAATACAGTGCTAATATTATACTAATCAAATATGGAAATTACGGTTTTAGGACAGTGTGAATGTTTTAAGCATGCACAATGTAAAAATAATAACACAAGTAACAAAACTTGAGACATGGAGGCAGGTGGAGAGGGAGAGACACACTAGGGGGTGAATGTTCTCACACTTCAGAGAGAGACAATCAATATAAAATTGAAATTTTAAAATAGTATCCACAGAATGACCCTATTTTTATAAAGCCATTTTTAATCCTTTCATCTACATGTATGCTTAGAAGCATATTTGCAATGACATTAACCCAATGTTAATGATGGTTACGTCTGAGTGGTAGGATTTAAGGTGATTTAAAAAAAAAAAACTTTCATGTTTATGCTTTTTCATTACCTGACATACAAACATGTGTATATATATATATATATACATATATATATATATATATATATATTACAAAAACAATGGGATGCTTTAAAAAAATAGACTGAAAGCAAAGCAAATATGGAAAGTTGCTAGTACTGGTAATTCATCATATAAGTTTTTACATTGAAAGTTCCAATATCCTCACTCATCACATCTACTAATATCGATATGATGATTTTTCTGATGTACTTCCCTTTCTGTTGCTTTTAACAGTGTTTATATATGGATATTATATCTGCATCTTCTACATGTTACCTCTATGAGCTACTATTATCAGAACATCACAGAGCAGGAAACAGCTTTGCCCAAGTACACCTCACACAGCAGAGGTGAGATGAGAATTCAGGGCCTGTAGTATTTATTGTACGTCACCCCATATTAGCAACAATTTATTTTCTTATACTCTTTAAAAAATAATAATAATCCACATAGAAAAGTAACACATTTGAGGTATACTGGGAATCAATTTCTTGAAATAAAGGAAAATTGTTACTACTGTAAAATACAATATTTGGAAGGAGCTTGAAAAATGCATATCTAAGGGAGCACATGGGAGGCGGTTCTTCACCTGGGTTCAGCCAATGGGGAGGTTGCCTGCTTATGAACATTATCAGGGTGGATGCTTTGAAGGCGCAAAATGGTAGCATTTCACTGATGTAGTGCCTGCCGAGGTTACCATCAAATTGGTGATTTATTTTCCACCGTGAAAGTTTAGAAGCAAATTATTGTTGCCAAACAACAAATGTAAGATATAGTCTCTGTCTCACAGCAAGTAAAATTAACCATCAGGATGAGTTTAAAAAGCAATTCACTCTTGCCAATTTCAATGTTTGAGACATTTTGAATGAAGTCCATCAGAGCCAAAAGTAAGTAGTTGTAGGTTAATATTAATTAAATAAAAAGTTAAGTCATAAACTGAGAGATAAATACTATGAAATGATTAAATTAGCCACCAAAGGTTTTTGGATTTGGTTCTTTGCCAACCTCCCTTCTTAAAATTTAGTTCATCCAACATTAATAGTGGTCATTTCAAAAGGGTGCAATTTGAGGCAATTTTTCTCAACTGTTAGACAATCTTTGTTTTCTGTTTATTGCTACCTCTTTAACTGGGATCAACTCATGTTTCAGGAACTGTTGTTACATGTTTATTGGCACTGCTTAACGCTTATTTGTTCTCCTTTGAGTTTCAAAATTCTATCACTGAGTGAATGATTCCACGGAAGACAGAGAAGTCACACATGCATTTTCTCTTCATCACCAGATGTTCAGCTTTCAGAGGTAACACGAATGCAAATGATAGCAGAGTAGCTATGTATGGATGACAATGTTGGCAGTCCCAGCAATTACATTTAATTTAGCAGGGACTTTAACATTTTTGTTTTTTTAACTAAAGTAGTCACCCCAAATTTGAAACAAGCAAAAAAACTAAACTTTTGGTGTCTCATAGAATTGGTACAAGGACATATTCCTAGGTGGTTCACCACTGTCAACAAACTCCAACATTGGAGAAAAATAATAGAAAACAAGCAGGGAAACTGGTTCAGAGTTTAATTTTCCAATTTGGATGTACTCAAGGACAGTTAGAAAAATACACTTCATCAGGAATTACTGTTGTTTCAGATTTCATAGCACAGGAGTGAGAGAAGTCTCATTAAGACTGTTGTCAGAATTATACACCTGAAACCTATGTAACTTTACTAACAATTGTCACCCCAATAAACATTAATTAAAAAAAAAAAAGACTGCTGTTGAATAAGAGAAATAGAGACAACTATAGACATGGTGGTTAAAATGATTCTGCTGTATTAATTGCCCTACCATAGCCATCGATTCCCATAATAAAGCCCCTATTAGCATCTTTATTTTCCTTTCTCTCTTTTTACCATCCCATGACACTAATAAAAGATACTACATTATATGTGACAGTGATAATATTACATTAATCAAATCTGACTTGCACATCTCAAGGCACAAAAGACATGTTCTCTTGCCCTTTATACATACACCTAATAACTCTACTTAGCACTACTGAAAACAACCTACCCAAGTCACATATTCTTAGTGATTCTTGACCTTTCCTTAAACTTGCATCTTAAAAGGCAAGCATTGTCTGTTTCCCAAATCAACGAGCTCTTCTTTTTTGCCCTAAATGCTGACTTAATCAAGACCTTTAAAAATAAAACTGTAGGCCATTAGGCACCTGAGTGGTATTATGCATAATACTAAAAAAAAAGTTAGAAAGGATGATACTAATGCACATATCAAACTGTTCTTAGTCATTATTCCTTAGAAATCCTTCCCTGCCTACCTCCTTCCTTTTTCTTCAGAACCTGTGTAGGTGGAATGTGCCACTTGACAAATGCAGTCCAATTATATAACGTCACTTCTTTTTACAAGATGTTATACCAGGGTTACCTTATTTTGTCCCCGTTATGTAATTGGGTCGTAGGATGCGTAAGCCCATATACCCATATAAATATGAATTTCATCCTGTCTTGTTTGATTCCAAAATGTTCAAGCTCTAATTTTACACATGTAAGGACAACTTTATCTTGGAATACAAGGCTCTTGCCTTGCCTCTTTTCTCTGCTAGTCAAACAGTTTCTGAGTCAAACTCTTTTTTGCCCCTGCTATTATATATCCTATACTTCTCGGATGATCTTATGCAGACATTTCTCTACATTAGAGCAAAAGAGAGCCAGAAAGTAGGGAACAAAGAATAATCACACATTTAAAGCAATATACCAATATAAATTATTTTCCTTAAAATAAATGTAATAAATGTTAAGGTTTTCATAAATTTTAGAACATGGACTTCTAATTCTATCAAAGGTGAAAATGAAACAATGGGATTTTGTGAGAATACCGGGGAGGGGTGTAGATAAAAGCTTTATGAAAGCTCAGATAAGATATTCAAATGGCCACGTTTCAATCACATAACCTACTAATGAATGTCTTAAAATGTAGTCTTATGAAATGAACAAGAACAAAAAAGGTGAGGTTAAACACCAGGAAGAAAAATGGTTAGAAGCTAGAGTGCAATCATCCCCATTTCACATTTCTTCAGTGAAAATCAAAACTTCAAAGGGAGTGATGCTTACCACTTTCAGTGAAACATAAAAATGTTTTTCTTAAATAATAAACAAAACTCAATGGTATGGCAATTAACACATGGCCCTGCTTGAAGAATGTTCAGTATTTAAATCCTGAGTTTAGGTACAACAATGAATTCTACTGTGTGGCACGGGGGTTGGTATCTGCTGTGGATAATTTCTTCCATATTTGCGTAGGTTTGGTTTGCTATATCAGCAGAAGGGGTACAAAATGAGATTGAGGTCAGTTATATAACAGCTTTATAATTTTTAAATGCTGCTATATGACTGAGGCATTTAATCAAAAGACAGATCACTAATTCCAAACATTATTGGCAGAAAGAAACAAGAATTTTCCCATCAGTTTTCACTTTCAAAAAGAAGAGCAAAAATTGGATTTTAATCACAAACATTATGATTAGCACACATCACAGGGCAAATGTCAAGGAAATAGGAATTTAGGAATTTTCATTTTAACAATTCTCATCACTAGATTTTCTTTGCAAAATTCCAGTTTCTTTTATTTTTCTCCAGATTGAGCAATCTGTTGCTTGATCAATCAAGCAACCTATCTATCGAAACACCTTTTTTTTTCTCATTAAATGAAGGTACAGTCACATATGTGAACATCTGTGTCCAAAGTTCTCCAAACATTGGCCAGTATCATCAATCTTGGAGATTTTTATTTCCATTTATTACACACCCATTATTACATCATAATCAGTGTCAACATTCATTGGAATCCAATTATGCTAACATTTTTCCCTTCCTTGAAGGTTTTAAATTCCTGAAGAAAACATTTTTGAACACACACACACACACACACACACACACACACACACACACACACATACACACACAAATTCTTTAAGGAAGGAAATACAATATTTCAGCAAGTAGAAGGATGGAAAAAGAAAGAAGTGAAGAAAGTCAATGCAATGTGATTAGAAGAGTGATTGCAAAAGGGAATCTGTGTGTGCACTGGCATGCTGAGCACAAGTGTGTGACTCTGGTTGTCAGTGCTTTGTAAAATCCCCAGCAGCATATGATTTTCATTCAGAAGAATTGGTTGTTTGGGTGGAGATTGTTTAGAAATCATTCTGGCCACAATCCTAAAGAGTATTATTTTCTATTTAATCCTGGACTGACCCAAAATACAGGTACATTTTACCAGTGATGTGGTATCAAGAAAAGGGTCATTTTCACCTTGAATCTACAGTTTGCCAGTCATGATATCCAAGAACTGCTATGGTTCAATAGCACTAAATAAAGTTAGTTGAGTTTGTTTTTTAAGGAAAGTCTCTATATTTCACAAAGAGAAATATTTAAATCATTATTTATCCCTCAAATCCTACTCATTTTATTTTTATTTTGCCATATGTCTGAAGTGGCATTTACAAGAAGAAGTCAAAATATTGGGCTGTCGGGAAAATCATGATGTATTTTTTCTATGTTTTTCATTGCAAAAATGCGTCATGACTTTTCCAACAACCCAATATAATGTTAAAATGAAGTGAACATTCCTGTATCTTACTGAGCTGATGTGATACAAGCCAAAAATATGTCTTCGTATCCCCTGGATAGTGATACAAAACTTATGTTTCAATATAAACTAAATGATAGAAATAGTAAGTTATAAAATCAATTTTTGAAAAAAGTAGTAAACAGAAAATCAGTTTTCTTTACTACACCACTACCCTGCTTTTCTGGCATTCTACAAATAAAAATAACATCTCTGTTGTCCCTTAACAAAGCCCTTTGACCTGCATTGTTGCATTTAACTTAATTCTCAACATAATATCTCGCAACAGGAAGTATAATGTCCATTTTGCATATGAGGACATTAAGGCTCAAGTTAAATGATCTACCTAAGTGCTCAGGACCAGTGACAGAGCCTAGCCTGAGCATTCCTCTTCTCTCCTTTTTGGTGCTACGTGATTGCCATGAGAATGTGACTGGGCTAGCCTGAGAAAAAGCCAGAGCTAGCCTGCTGGAGGAGGAGGTACCACGCATGTGGAGCAGAGCCCAGTTCTCTCAGATAAGATCCCAGGCATTTGAGAGCCCAGCCAGCTCAATGGCACCACCTATCTAGCCCATGGCTGACTGCAGTAGACACAGTAATGAGCCCTGCTGAATGACATGCTCAGATCAGCAGAACCACCACAGTCATATCACAAGAAACAATCAGTGGTTGTGGTTCCAAGCCATGAAATTTCAGGGTGGCTTATTACACAACATTATTGTGGCGATAGTCGACTGATACACAATTCAAAGTTGCTAACACAGAAAGCCTCAGCATTGGCACTGGCTGACCAAGAAGAATCTAGAGGCTCAAGAATATAGCATTTAATAAATAAAATAAGGGACTCAAGAAGTGAGGCAATCTTACATAGACTCTACATAAAGATCCAGGTCAATATGGTTATTTTTACAGTAAAAAAGTAGTTCTCCACCTTACTCCAATGATTTATTCCTATCATGACACATGATTTCCTAATGCTGACTAGAGAATAAAAGGAAACAACGGTTCAAAAACCACTAAATACTGTACTTGCTGTCTTGGCACACGCTCTTAATGTTAGGTAACTGTTACCAGTGAAAAGATTCTGATGTTTTTAAAATAATATTGCGATGACTTAGCAAACATGATTGGAAAAGCAGAAATGTATTTACGTATGCTCCACAATTCTCTGTTTTAGAAATGACTGAAGTGTATATAATGCAGATCAAAAGCAAGGTTAAGTACAAGACAACAATAAGATAGAACCTTGGGATATGCCTAGCTACCTATAATAATAGGTGCTCCAAAAACATTTTTTGAAAGCATAAATGAAAGGATGAAAATACTTGTGAGAGTCCTGGCTTCTACGTTCCATCAATTTCCGGTCTAGCTAAAATTGTGTAATGATCTCAACTAAGAAATCATCAGTGATATCATTATTTGGATATTAAATAGCTCCCCCTCCCTTTGGCAAGTCTTAAATTGTACCTCGGCATTCCATGGTAAAATGAAATGATGCTGAATTCATTGGAATGAAAATTCCAACAATAATTACCCTAAAGCTACCATGTACCAGATTTAGGACCAAGTGTTTTATATGCATTTACTCATTTAATTGTCACAACTGTGCTATGGGATAGATACTGCTATTCCCTTTTTACAATGAGAAAACTGACACTATCCAAAATCACATAGATAATGACTATTGTAATTGACAGAGCTAGAATTGACCCCAAGTATGTCTGCCACCAAAGCCTATACTCTTAAAAATTTAGAATTACATACCATACTAGACAAATGACAAGTTATTTTCAACATGACCAGGTTCTGGACTTATGAGAAATTTCCTCTCTGAGATAAGAGCTGGGTCCAGCTCTCAAGATTTCCTTATAAATCATTCTCCACGCCTTCCCAAAATGCATCTAAACCAAATGTAGCAAAATACATTTCCCAAGGGCAACAGGAAGAAAGCACCATTAGAATGAAACTTCGTATCTGTCCCTTGCTGAGGTAAACACACTCTTTGATGCCAATAAATATTGACCTTCTATATCACATTAATGAAGATTCATACTCAAGCATTAGAGAGAAAAAATATTTATAGCTACCTGTGATCTATATATTTAAGAATTGAATTCTCAACTTTTGTGTTGCATAGCATAAACTCTCAAATTTCTACTGAATTGAATTGAGTCAACTGATGTTGTCATATTTAAGGAAATAACCTCAGCACTTGAAACCAAGGGTTATTTAATGTCACAATTTGAAATATTAGATCAACTGAAATTTGTGTTGATGATGTGAGGCTCAGCTTCCTTATTAATGAAGTAATTTTGATTTCTACGTTAACTACTCCAGAGTTTAGTTTAAGCTAATGATTAATAGTTAATGAATATTTACTACGTGTCAGACACATTTTTAGGTGTTGCAGACATTAACTAATTTGTCCTCATTAATGATGATGGGATTGAGGCTTAGAGAGATTAAGTAACTTGCTCAAGGTCACCCAGGCAGTCAGTTTAAAACTATGACTCTATTACTTCTATACTGCATTAGGACCAAAAATTGGGGGAATGTTAGAAATTCAAAAAATGAAACTTGGCTTTTATGTATTTAAGAGTCAGTCACACTGAAGGTTTTCCAATGGCTAAAGGCAACACTAAATTTGATTCCTTTCTGCTCTAAGCTGTGCCTGCCTGTTTCTCTCCCCTCACTGATATCTGCATTAAAAAAAATGACTTCATGGATTATACATTTCTCACTCTGCCTTTCTTCCAGGTATCTGAATAGCTCAGGTGCTAAAAAGAGAAGGAAAATGATCCAGCTACTTCCAAGAAGGAAGCAACTAAGAGTGCCCTGTCAGTGACCATACTTAATAATACAGCACCGTATACTTGAAAATTGCTTAGAGTAGACCTTATGCATTCTCAACGCGCGCATGTGCGCGTGCGCACACACACAGTCACACACAGAGTTAATAACATGAGATGATGGATATGTAAATAATCTTGATCTTGGTAATCATTCCACAATGTATATGTAAGTCAAATTATTAGCATGTACATTTTAAATATATACAACTATATTTGTCAATTATACCTCAATAAAGTTGAGGGAGAAAAAGTTTTCTATCAAGAGATAACTGTGGGGCTGCCAGAATAACCAACATATACAGACTTGTGTGTTTGATGGACTATATCTCATCAAGATTTCATCTCAATACTAATTAGAATATTCATGCCCTCTGCATAAAAAGGGAAGCAAGTTTTCTGTCTTCATTTGTCAGAATCTAGCGTTTTAGAATATTTTTCTCTTTTCAATTATTTTAGAGTGACAAGTAACCAAACAGGCAAGACTCATGAAATATAACCAAGCTCTATTCCCCACTATCCTACTTAAATGGGTTGGGTGAGTTGGTTATTCTCTGAGTCTCAGATGAAAACTCAGGCAAGCTCCATGAACTTTCTGGTTACACTCTCCCAGGTCCCCCAGTCAGGCATTAATGTCTTGGATCACGGACGAGTCATGCTGGTTTCATGTTAGGACTTCTTTTTCATAAGGCTCAAGGCCAATGACAATGCTGGACTCTTAGAGAAAGGAAACGGTATGATCGACTCAAGCTCTCTTTTCCTAAGTAGCTTAATTAGACATCTCCTTCCTATCTTGCTAACTAACATGGTTTCTGACACTTAAAGAAACTCAGTGAAGAGTTAAGGGGAGGCAGGAAAGTTCTTACCTGATTGCTGTGATAGTAAACTGAGATTACACTTTGTAAGCTTGGCAGTTGTCTAAAATGCACTCTCGTGTCTCCCTATCTCTGCC
>NW_017731439.1:4056941-4161407 GCF_001890085.2 Hipposideros armiger | reverse complement strand
TCTCTCTCTCTCTCTCTCTCTCTCTCTCTCTCTCTCTCTCTCTCTCTCTCTCTCTCTCTCATTCTCCCTCTCTCTCTCATGCTTTTGTGAATTCTTCAGAAATGCCTATCTTACGTCAGGTGCCCTAGATATAAAGCTTGAGACAGGGATTCAAATAATTTTTGAGGAAGAGATTGTGAAAGAAACCTCTAAGGGACCGAGAGAAGCAGAATGGGACAGGAGACAGACCTTGGCAAGGATGCTGCAGCTGTAGTTCAGTCTCCGCCTGATCCTATGAAGGGCTGAGCAGTGCACACTGCCACACTGAGGCTGTCAGGACTTGAGGTGAGGGCTGAGCTTTTAAATCTCTGCAATTTTCAGTCACCGGCCATAGGCAGCCTCCAGATTGGTGGGAGGTACAAACTACTAGGCATCACTGGGTGAGGGGGCTTTTCTCAGCCAAGGGCAGTCCTCCAGAGAATGGGGACAGCTGTGAGCTGCTGGCATCTGGTACCCATAGCAGTGGGAGGAGTAAAGAAGTGGACAGAGCACTAATCGTATCTGCTAACCCCACTCCCACAACTAGAGACCTTTTGTTTCTAGCCCTTTTAATGGGCATGATGCATCTTCCTGTAGCTTATTATTTATTCCCTTTTCATCACTAAGCATAATAATCCTAACTTTTCTTGGTGAGGCTGTGCTCACCCCTCTTGGTGGCCCCATGGAAACGATATAAGGAGACCCTAGAAGTACTACATGATGGGAATCAGAGAACATCATGAGCTCTCTCCAAAGGCCCATCAAACTCTGCTCTCCACTTTCTCAGCCTCTCCGAGCCTCCCTCAGCTGTACTTGGTGATCTGCAGGAAGAAATGTAGCAGCCATTGTCTTCATGCCTTGGCCAAAACTGGCACAAGAAGAGTCCTACTTTAACATCCTAATATATTAATTTAGAATAATTTCCACAAGGCATACTGTTTTTGAGCGATGGAGCACTTGGAAGTTACACGATTATGTGGTACATCCCAAAATTATTAAATTCAACTTCAGGAAAATCAATGTAATGATTTTATGCCAAACTAGGTACCATTTTATGCTCTGTGAAATACCAACATATTTAAAACAGTTTATTAGAGAAAAACTTAAGATTTGGAAAATTCAATGTAAATTAACCTAACTGTGAAAATTTGAAAGGGACTGGCAAATCTTGGATTTAAGCAACAACAGAGCAGTGGTGATTGTTTGGAACAAAGTTTGAGAACTATCGATGTGCCTAATTATACCAGTTGATGGCAGATACTTGTTCTAGTAACATCTTTGGATTAAGACTTCCCCACCCCCACTCTCACACATACAAGTGCACTTCTTTCACCGTCTTTTGATGTTTTCCAAAAACAATGAAAACATAATGAAGTGGCTGTACTTATAATAACCAACAAATAAAAATAAATGTCTCTCAACTGGGGAATGGATAAATAAACTGTTTGTCCATACAACGAAATACTACTCAATAATAAAAAGGAAAGAGCTACTGACAAATGCAGCACCAATAAATGTCAGATATATTATGCTACATGAAAGGAGCCAGACTCCAAAGGTTACATATTGTCTGATTCATTCATATAACATTTTGGACAAGGCAAAATTATAAGGAAAGAAAAGAAATCAGTGATCATCAGGGACTGGGGGGGAAACGGTCTATCACAAAAGGGTACATGGGAATTTGGGGGTGATAGAACTGTTCAATATCAAGATTGTGGTGATGGTTACAAGACAATACATTTGATAAAATTTACAGAACTGTAGACTTACAGGGGTAAATTTTACTCTATGCAAATTATACCTAAATTTTTAAAAATTATGCCTGACTTAGCAATAAACCTATTGTTACAGAAGTGAAAATAACATTAATTAAAGTCAAAAACATAATTAATGTATTTATTGATAACTTAAAAAATCCCTGCCCTTTTTTAATTTGCAAACATCAGGATATTGAGTTCTAAGAGAAATTTCAAAATACTTTCTCCTCATTAACTTTAATCAATGATAAATTCCTCTTCATAATTAATTAATCCCAATCTATGCAAATCGGATTTGTAGAGTATTGGTTGAAAACACATTTAAAGTAGCCCTCCAAAAAAATTAATTCCAACTAAATACCTTTTTCAATAGGTCATAGTGATTATATTACAAGGAAGTCACTCAGACATGGCACGTGTTGGACCTGTCCTAATGACCCAGGAGCAGATAAAAGCCAAGATAAGCCCAACATTTTCTGATTTCTCTACAAACATGGAGTTATGGGAGGTCTTCGAAAACTCTACGTTTCTGGGGCTGACACAGGGTCTGGCACTTGGCAGGAAAAAGTTGAATTCAAGACCTGTTTCTTCAATGAGCCAATGAAATTCATATACCACATTTTTTCTTACCACACAGTTCGCTACTTCCAAAGCAAATGTAAATCCATGGCAGGGAGAGAGATGGAACCAAATCAAGAATAGCCAAGTCAGTCGTAAAGATTTTATGTTATTGACACAGCCTGTTCTCCAGGCAAGCTCCCCAACGAACCAATGCTTTTCCTGGGGCCCATGGATCTATGAAGAGAATTAAAAGCACTTCCTTTGTTCAAAGTTCAATCAATAGCACAAAGGAGTCATTTTCAGGGGACAATCTGAAACCACTAAATGAAGATGAAAATGCTTAAATACTGCAGGAGTGAAGAATGTACCACTTTTCTAAGGCTTAATATACTCTATGCAAAAACCATGCTTTACATAATATTGGGAAGTTTCTGCATAAGAATTTAATATATTTAACGGTATAATATTTAATAATATAATTTCTGTATTTTTCTGAGAAATATAGAGGCTGAGCATGATTTTGAGTAAATCCAACTAATTCAATACACTTTAGTTAACAGCTAAAAGTATGTCCCTTGCTTGGTTCAGGGAACTGTATACATGAAAAATTATTATTATTTTTTTTAAAGAAACAATGTACAGACATTCTGAATCACCTTCAAGCCTGATATCCCCTTTATGGGTGGCATCACCATGTGTGCATCTGTGTGTGTGGTTGGGGGTCAGGGCAATTATCCAATCCTTCCAGCTGTTCGGTGGCAATGGCTTTGTCATTTGTTTCTTTGTCTCCCAGGCCCTTGGCATGGGTGCATAACACATGCGTTCAAACCAATCTGAAATGAATCCGTGAACTAAAAACCAACCATAAGCACTGATAGTGAGAGTTAGCATTTGTTCGTGTTTCCCATGCATGGTCACTGCCCTGCATACTCCACACACACTGCCTGATTGAATCCTCACAACAACTTATGAAGTACGTTCCATTGTCACCACCATGCTACTGGGAAGTGTAAAAAGGTTAAGTGTGGGATGCACAGATAACACATGAAGGCATTTAAATCAAACTCAAGCAGTGTCTTTGGAGTCAATCATCCTAACTACTTCATAATATTACCTTGCTGTTTATATCAGACTGCAACATTCGCTGTCAAGGTAGGTATATGCAAATGCCATATTTTGCTCAATTCTTCCTTATAAAAGTGTTACCATATGAGGAGATATTTAGCACTATCCTTTTAAATTTTCTTTCTAATTTCCTTTTTAATTTGGTCAAAATGAAACAAATGATTATGTAAAAATCACTCTCGAGTGCCTGGTTATTTCTAGACTTAGTTGATGAAACTATTCTCAGCAGATTATATTCATTTTATCTGCAAGTTTTAAATGACATGTTAGTCTTTCTGGCCCACGTTTTGGGCTAAATATAGCAATTATGTTCTACAGGTGAAGGTCACTTTGGAGAATGCTCCATCTAAAAACTAGGACTTTCAGAGACATATATGGAAAGAGAATAAATGTAAAAAGAGCTCTTTAAATTTTAGGCTCAATATACAAAATGTGATGAGTTACAATTCTGATTATCTGCTCCCTTTCAGGAAAACATTTATTCAGTAAGTCATGCTTCATAGTATTCTCAGAGCACACACAATCCTCCTGTTAGCAATAGTAGAGTTTTAAAAGCATATTCATTACAATCAAATTGAGAGAAAAATTGACCAGTTTAAGTAAATGTTCTACTCATTAATGCATGGATTAGATTAATTTCCACATTAATCTTCTTTTTACTAGAAGCTCAGACAGAAGCAGGAAATAGGGTCTTTATGGACATGTTTCTGAAAGATTCCTTTATACTGCTCCAAAGGAAAGCAAAGGGAAGAAAAAAGCAACTGTTAGGTTGATTGCATGGATGGCCCCAGTTAATAGCCTCTTTGTATCTCTGTCCTTCCCACTGTGACTACTTCGCCATTCTTCTGACAAGAGGTAGTCTATTTCCCCACTCCTTAGACCTGTGACTTGCTTTAGCCAGCAGGATAAAGCCAAGGTCACACTGTGCCACTTCCAATTCAGACCTCAACTTGCCTTCCGTTCTCCCTCTCTCCTTCCCTCTGTGTCGCTCAGATCCCTTATCTTCGCTCTGAGCAGGCATGCCAGTTGAGGATAGAGATGACTGGGGTAGGGGAGCACTGAATTACCCAGCCAATAGCCACCCAACCCTTAGAACCAGAGTGGCTTAGCAGACCCATGGCTGACCATACGCACAAGGAAGTCAACCAAGACCAGGAAAGCAACCCGAGATAGCCCAACTTAGATTACTGATCTACAAATTGGACACTAAATAAATGACTTCTGTTGAAGTCACTATTATTGGAGATGGCTTGTAACATAGCCAATACCTAACTGATACAGTCTCTGTTATAGGAAATACATGTAAAAACAATTCAAGTAATACTTTAAAATCTGTATCAGTCCTTTGAAAATCAACTATTTATGAAATAGTTATATCCCATTGAAGAAACTACATTGTCATTTAACACAAATTATAATTATATAATCTTACTTTATTTTCCTTGATATATTATGTATTCCTAATTCTCAATAAACGTGTTGAATTGAATGAGATACCTGATTGTCTTTAACAACTTGATGTTTTCTAAGAATATAAATAGAAAAACCTTTAGGCTCTGCCTGGATTCATGAATAATAAATATGTGATGTAAAAAATCCTTAACATTCGTGTCACAATTAAAATTTAAATTGTCACTAAATAAATACTAAGTGTAAGTGTTAGGACAACTATAGTATTTGTTCTTAAAATTGTTAAACAAGGATTAGGGCAATGGCATTCATTGTAATTAGATTTGTTTTGTTTTGTTTTTGAACAGTGATTCACAGTGAAAACATTTCATATTTCCATCCAGTGTTTGTGTAAATATATGCATATATATATATATATATATATATATATATATATATATATACACACACACACACACACACACACACACACACACACACACACCTGGAAGTCTTCTGAAAGCGATCTTTATTCTTATGATCTCTAGTATTTTCTAGGATATTCTGTTACATTCCATTCTACTGCTCTTTTTTTTTTAAATGCTGGCCTTAACTAGCAAACTGATTTCACAACCTACTCATGGGTCAAGACCTCTAGTTCAAAAAAGATGTGTTAGAAGTTAGTTTTCATCTGCTATGAATCATAGTCACTGGAAAATGTTTTGATGATAAAGTACTTGCCTAAGGGCTGAGCAGTTCTTTGCTCACAGTTAAAACTTTTTCTCCATTCTGAGTGGCCACAGGTAGTTTTTCTAATATAGCAATGACAACGATTAACAACTGCACAGTGCTTTTGCGATTACAAAACATTTTTCATACATATTGCCTCAAACCTCCATTGGGTTAACTGGCAAAGGTGACACAATATTATGCAATTAAGTTCAGTTCTAAGTAGATCTGTAGTTTTATTATTTAAGATAAAGTGAACCTTCACCAAGTAAGACATATCACACCATTTTCCAATGTTTGGGTAATTTAGTTAATTTTGAATGTGTAATATGCAGGGATCTTCTGGTAAAAGGAACAGTTATTTGAACCAAAAAGATTATCCTAGCTATATGAAATAAGCCAACCAGTTAGACTACAGTTTTCAAATTGTTTTAAAATTGACCACTTTCAACCATGATCAAAAGAAGTTACAAAACAAAAGAGCTGCAGTCAGAAGACAATTATATAAGCCTATATAAAGATGGAGACTTTTGGGCTGGCCGAGTGGTGTGTTGGTTAAGAACTGGCTTGGGACGCCAGAGGGCCCCGGTTCGGATCCCACATACAAGGGCCAGTGACACTGCCCTCCACAGCTAAGATGCTGAACTTGGGCCAGTGAAGCAACGTCCTCCACAACTAGACTGAAGAACAAAACGACAGCAACTTGTCTGTTCCCCTTCCCCTGATTCCCCAGCAGTGTTTCCCTCCCCCAATTCCCCAATAAAATCTTTAAAAAAAAAAAAAAGGAGACTTTTTTTCCTTGATAAGAATCCCTCAGAAAGGAAAGGCCTGATTTATAGTCAAATCCTAACAAAGACACTAATGTATCCAGTAATTTCTTGATTATTTTATTTTGAACAGAACAATATTTAGGGAAGATACCTTAGACCAAAATTATCTTAATTAATACTAGTTTGGGCATTTTTAGAAGTTTAGTTAAACAGAACTAGTATAACAGAAAGTAAAGAAAAAATTAACACAGATTTAGGAATTACTCCGAGGTGGGCATGACCTCACAATTGCAAATGTTGTATATAATTTAAAGGAGGCTTTTCAGGACCACTTTAAAAATCAATACAATAAGTGGGTCCACAGATCACCCCTAAGATATACAGAATTAATGGCAAAAAACTATCCTCATTTGTGCAAACGCTATTTATGGCTTGATATAAAATTTCCAATGGTCGGATCATACAAGGTTTCTAAAACTGCAGCATCTCAAACAATATAAGTAGAAATGGCTAAGATTGGTTATGGAAAGCTCCATTAGATGACTCCAAAAGCTGCTCCAAAACAATGTGCCCAAAAGTCACGTGAAGATGTTGGGCGGAAAAAAAAGGTTCCATGAAATGAGTAGGATAAAGCACTATTTATAAAAAAATATATATTGTTTAATACAATATATAACTTAAACATATACGTAGCACACACTGTTGTCTGTCAATTCAGGACTCACCACTTCTTCTTTGTGAATAAAATCCCAATTTCATTTAGATCAGCAATGCATTCAGCCCCAGGCAACAAATCATGATTTTTCTAAACCAGTGATGCCCCCTAATGGCAAATTATACTCACTTGGGGGTAACTATGGCAGTCTGGTACTGGTATAAGGGTGGATTAGTAGAACAGAAGAGGGTCCATAAATAGACCCACACAGGTAAAGTCACTTAAGCAGGCCTGTCCCAGATAAATGTGGACATGCAATTCCCTAAATATAAAGAAGGCAAACAAAACTATGATGTCACCATAAATACTGTTCAATTTCAAGCCTATCAAATTGATCCTAATTTTAGCCTTGAGAGGAAGACAAGGTGTAAATAAAGGTCGTTTCCTCCATACACTTCTGTAGCAAATAGTAGGTGGATTGGTCAGTGAAATTCTACACTCACCTCTCCATATTGCAGGGGTAAATAAGAAATAGCGGGAGGGTTAATCAAGTGAGGCTTCAATTTGCCTCAGTGTGCTAATGAGGTATCATTAAAAACAATCGTCAGAACAGTGGTGGTCCAGCTGTATTGTTTATGCAAGAAAGAGCTATTTAATAAATTGAAATGTCTCCAAAATGAAGCTCACATTTATTCTAATGTTATATGATACCACTGTATCAGAATGAGCCATGAGCGATTTATAGAACCTATTTTCATTCCTTTTTCTTCCATCCCACCACCCTGCAGGCTTAATAGAAAGAAGGTGTCATTTCAGATTTTCTTGGTGTTAGTGAGCCTGCACAGCTCCAACATAGGAGTCACAAATTTTAGATATAGTTTTCCCAAGTGAAGTCAGCAGTTTCATACTATCTAAGAGACCTGGGTGATTGTTCATTATAAACAAGCACTACGTTCCTGGGCTGGCCGAGTGGCGCATTGGTTGAGTTGGCTTGGGATGCCAGCTCTGAGCAGCAGGGCCCCGGTTCGGATCCCACATGAGGGCCAGTGATGCTGTGCCCTCTACAGCTAAGATGGTGAACAACAGCTCGACCTGGAACTGGGCTGCAGTGAGGCTCTGGCAATGGCATAGGCTGCAGTGGGGCTGCAGTGGGGCTGGCTGGCAGTTGGCATGAGCTGCCATGAGTTGCCGTGAGCCACTGTGATCGGCCTTCCAATGGCCAGCGAGCGACTGCCTTGCCCGGGAAGAGCGCAACGATGATACCAACATGGGCCAGTGAAGCAATGTCCTCCACAACTAGACTGAAGAACCAAAGGACAGCAACTTGTCTGTTCCCCTTCCCCAATTCCCCAACACTGTTCCCCTCCCCAATTCCGCAATAAAAGTATTTACCAAAAAAAAGGAAGAAAAGAAAAAGAACTATGCTCCCATTGGACGCTGAGAGCAGCAGCTGCCTGATGCCCACAAATGCCCCTTGGGAATCAGCTTGGCCAAGAACAGTATCTTCATGGTTATTTGGGCAGCTGTATCTGGAGGCCCCAAGCTCAGAGTTTCATCTTTTCCATTCCAATCTATGATGGATGTACCACTCTAATCTTGCTCTTTCATTGTTCATATTGTCTCACTGCCTACCTTCCCAGTCTTGAATACCTGGAACTCTGGCTGAGACCTCAGTGACCATCACCCAGGGCCTTCAGAACTTCCTGCCTTTTCAAAGAGCTTGCTAAGGGCAGTTGTCAGTGTTGACCCACCAATGAGAAAATGCTCATACCTACATCCCTAAGTCTAGGACAATAAATATCTTTCCTTCTTGGCCAGTCTCAATTCCAATCAACTTTACTGCGGATAACAAATGACCTCAAACTTGATCATCATAAAATCTGCTCCAGCTTTGAAAGCTGAGGGGGAAAGAAGACCTGGGTTTGAGTCTCACTTACAAGTATGCAATTTGTATTGCTGGAAATCCTCTTTCCTGCTCGCTCAGCTCTAACAGATGACTCTTCGCCACTGGCAGGCCCGTCATATATAAACCACTTTCAATAGCACATACAGCTCTGTATGCTCTGACCTCCATCCAGCCCTGCCTTTCAGCCACAGCTACACCTTGCCTTGCATTTTGTGCTTCAATAACTCAGAGTCACTCGTAAATCCTAGGAGCTCTTGCGGGCCTTTGTACTTTTGATTGTGTTGCTTCCTCTGCCTCGAATGCCTCTCCATGCTCGTATCCACCTGACTGACTCATCTCAGTGTTCCAAGGCTACCTTCCCTACCCTTCAGGGCAAATGTAAAGCCTTCCTCCCTGAGGATTTCACTGTACGCGGCCTAGACCTTCATCAGAGTACATACCTGTACATACACTGTTGTCTGTGTCTCTTCTACAAATTCTGTGAATAAAAGGAACTATGTCTTTCCAGCTCTGAATCCCCAGCAGCTAGCAAAGTCCCTGATGTATTGTTAGGGCTCAATAAATATTTGTTGACTGACAGACAGAAAGGAAGATTAAATGCATCAGTTCACTAAAAGTTTAAAAGTGGAACTTCTGTAAAAATGGAACTTCTGGGCCGGCCGAGTGGCGCGATGGTTGGGAACTCGCTTGGGATGCCGGAGGGCCCCGGTTCGGATCCCACATATGAGGGCCGGTGACGCTGCCCTCCACAGCTGAGATGCTGAACAGCAGCTCAGCCTGGAGCTGGGCTGCCCTGAGTCGCCGGCGACGGCGTGGGCTGCAGTCCCTGTGGCAGTGGGTTGCCATGGGCTGCCGTGTGTGGCCAGCAGCCAGCGTGAGCGGCCAGCAGCCGCGGTGAGCGGCCGTCCGGAGGCCGGCGACTGATCTGCCTCGCCAGAGAGGAGTGCAATGGTGGTGCCAACTTGGGCCAGTGAGGCAACACCCTCCACAACTAGATTGAAGAACAAAACGACAGCAACTTGTCTGTTCCCCTTCCCCCAATTCCCCAGCACTGTTCCCATCCCCCAATTCCCCAATAAAAATCTTTAAAAAAAAATAAATAAATAAATAATAAAAATGGAACGTCTGTAAAAATATATTGTTGCTAGTTTTTCATACTTTGGTTAGGCTGTGTATTAAGAGACTTTTTTTTAAGCTAAAAAGGCCATTCAAAGATGGTAAACCATATGATGAAAGTATCTAATTATCTTACAGATACAAAGTATTTGAAGCACAAGGTCACAAAAGCCAACATATCACACACAATAAAGTAAAATAAATGTGATATTGTAACATAGAAGATGAAGTATTTATAGTGGTGATCTATGCTACATGATTAGCATGCAATTTTCTCTTTAATAAACTAGTGAAAAATTGCAAAGTATTAAATGGGGAACACTAAAGGAATAAGACTACCTTTGACACACACCTTGAAAGCATCCTCTAAGCGCGCATTACACATCCCCAGCATCAGATTTTCACAGATATGGGGCGATGCCCATCAGATATGGATTGACAGGCTTAAGCTTAAATCCAGTTTGCAACAACTCGCTGGGTATGGTTTTCTAGCTGTGTCTGAGAAAATGTAATCATTCTCAGAAAATTCTACAGTAAATGTACTAAGCCAAGAACTGAAGTGACTTGGCCTGCCGGATAATACTTTGCACCTAAAACAATGACAGTAAATCTCTGGCACAGATTTAAGCCTCAATTCTACAGGCTTCTAATCTACTCTCCTTAGGGTAATAAATTTCAAATAGGTAACACGGGAAGCATGAATAATTAGGGGTGAGCATAGCTAATATGCTCAAACAGGCACATCAGAGAGATGGCACAGACAGCAATCTGCCAGTAATCAAAAGAAACAAATTGAAGCTTAAGGCTTTCTGGTTACGGGACCCCGTGGAGTCATGCACATTGACAGGCTGCCTCGTCTTTGCCTCTTCAAACTGACAGGGCTTCCATGGAGGCTCAGGTTTCAGAGTGGATGCGACTGAAAATCACAGGAACACACAGAACAAAGGGAAAATGAGCTGTCCGTTGATGATGCTTCCTGTCAGTCAAAATAGGTTAGAAGATACCACATCATTTCAACAGCCTTCATAATTAATTTTGAAATCTTGTCACCATTCTCCATTTGTAATTATGGTTCCAGGCAAAGTTTTCTTTCCAATTGCTTCCAGTGATGGACAGTTCCTTAACCCAGACAAGAATGTAATAAGGATGAGAAACCATGAATCACAGGTAAAGTGTTTTATTAACCTACCTCCAAAATATTGAAAATTACTTAGTGATTTCCTAATTTCTCATGAGACTCCAAAATTAGGAAGACTGGAAATAATTACATCTTACAATATTTTATTTTTTCACAAATATAAGTGCCTTTTTAGTACATCAAAGTCTATGAATAACTTTTTTGGAAATTTCTTATTTCTAATAACTACTTCCTGTTTAAATAAAACCCTCACATTTTTTATTACATTTCATCAAATAAACAACTATCATTGAAGATTTATGCAACCAGGATATTCGATTTTGATTTTGACAAATATCTCTGAAACTCTTAGTACTATCTTTCCTAAGAGATGAATTTCAAAATTCCTTCTGGATTCTGAAAATTTTCTGCTTTTTATTTTTCTACTCTGCTCATTCCTAAAAGCTCTTGTTAAACCAAAAAGACTGTATCCCTTGTAAATGTCTAACTATTACATTGTTCTGTACACCTGAAACTAAAAAAAAAAAAATTACTGTACCCTTTGAAAAGCAAATCTCCCAGTTTAACAATTCTCTTAGAAGGAATAGTCCTATATGGCCTGGAAACTAATCACCAGGTGATTCCTTTTACAAGGGATTTGGTCAAGCTGATTCTTGAACACCATCCTCTTTCATCACTAGTGCTCTCATCAAATACCCATAGCCACATTTAGATCTACATGGCAGAAGATAAACTGGGGAGACTGAAGCTTGACACAGATTTCCTGGGTGTTTGATCTTCACAGACAAACTTGCTTCTGCTGGTTGATATTTCTTTAGTAGCTGCTCACAAAACTGATGTGTGACTTTGACCTAAGTGGGAGCCTTCGCATTCCCACAAGAGATCTGTCTACCTGATCCCCATAAGCTCTGAGAGGGTGCAGTGGACATTGCTGCTGCCAACCCAGATCTGCCACCTCCATCTCTTGTGCAGGTTCTATGCTCCTACCCCCAGATTCTACATGCTTTGCTCCCAACTGCTTGCACCCACAATTGTCTTTGGGGGTTTTCCCTGGACCACTGCAACTGCCCTATCAGTATGAAGAGCTGGAAGTGCTTGGGATGTTATACCCCACCAGGAGAACCCATAGCCAGTGACAGAATGGTGCAGGATTTTAAAAGGAAAGATCCTTTGCCTCGAGGGAGAACATAGTCTGAGGTGCACTTATGCCCCAGGGCACACCACGGGATCGTGCTGAGTCTAGGACCTCCCCTGAAAGGGAACCTTTATTCAGCCTCTTCCCTGTCCCTGTCCTGCTCCCCCCACTCCATTGCCCTTCTCTCCTGGGAGCCTTCCCTAATGCACACAACCCGCATCTCAGGATATGCTTCGGGTGCATTGAAACTAAGACAGTGGGCTGGTGTAAGAGCTGCTCAGCCGCCAGGAGGAGAGAGAGCCAAAGAGGAAGAAAGCCAATATTTACAGAGTATTTACTCTTTCCTAACCCTGTACTAAGCACTTTACATGGATTACCTCATTGGACCTTTCCCAAAAGTGATGCATGTATCATCTGGACACTTTAAAGAAAACTCTAAAGTTAAGGTTAAGAAACATAAGGAAGTCAGCACAGTGATCCTCTGTCCTGTCATCACTGCTCCTGACCTAAGAAGAGTGTTTTCCTATCCTGCCCCTTATTTTCAAGAATAATAAAAATAAATACATCCAGATGGCCAAAAGGTACATGAACAGATGCTCAACATCACTAAACACAAGGGGAATGCAAACCAAAACCAGAATGAGATACCACCTGTTAGAATGGCTAACATCAAAAAGACAAGATATAAGAAGTCTTGGGAAGACTGTAGAAAAAAGGGAGCCCTTGCACACTTCTGGTGGGAATTTAAACTGTTATAGCCATTATGCAAAACAGCATGGAGGTTTCTCAAAAAATTAAAAATAGAACTACCATATGATTCAACAATTCCACTTCTGGGTATTTATCCAAAAATAAATAAACAAGCAAACAAACTAACAAAAAACAAACACTAATTCAAAAAAAATATGTACCTCCTGTATTCATTGTAGCATTATTTACAATAGCCAAGATATGAAAGCAACCTAAGTGTCCTTTAACGGATGAATGGATAGAGAAAATGTGGTGTAGATATACAATGGAATATTATTCAGCCATAAAAAGAATGAAATCTTGCCATTTGCGACAGCATAAATAAACCCCAAGGGCATTCTGCTTAGTGAAATAAGACAAATACTATATGATCTCACTTATAAGTGGAATGTAAAAACAAAAACAAAAACAAAAATGAAACCCCACAAGTTAATAGATACAAAGAACTGATGAAATTATTAGATTGGTGGTTGCCAGAAGCAAAGGGTGAGGAGGGTACAAATGCATAAGGAAGTAGGAGGTAAAAAGGTATATATTTTCAGTCATAAAATAAGTAAGTCATGTGGATGTAATGTACAGTATGATAAACATAGTTAATAATACTATATTATATAACTGAAAGTTGCTAAGAGAGTAGATCTTAAAAATTCTCATAACAGGAAGGTGCACACAACCCACACATGGGACATACCTGGAGCACCTTGCTCAGGTGACCAGGGAGACTGAGCCCCACAGGACACCTACTACATAAGGCTACTCTACTAAGACCAGGAGACATAGCAGTCCTACCTAGAATATAGAAACAAACATAGGGAGGCAGACAAAACAGGGAGACAAAGAAACATGTCCCAAATGAAAGAATAGGACAAAGTTCCAGAAAAAGAATTAAACAAAATGGAGACAAGCAATCTACCCGATACAGATTTCAAAAACACTTGTTATAAGGATGCTCAATGAACAAAGGAAAAGAGTAGATGAACTCAGTGAGAACTTGAACAAAGAGACTAGAAACCTAAAATTGGAGACAGAAAACACTTTTAAAAAAGTCAGAAATTAAGAATACAATAACTGAAATAAAGAATACATTAGAGGGAATCAACAGTAGATTACATGAGAGGATCAAATCAGTGATTTGGAAGATAAGGTATCAAAAAAAAAACACCCAATCAGAACAGCAAAAATAAAAAAAGAATCCAAAAAATATGAGGATAGTTTAAGGGGTCTCTGAGACAACATCACACACCAACAATAATATCATAAGGGTATCAACAGGAAAAAAGAAAGGGCGAGGAATTGAAAACCCATTTGAATAAATGAGGATGGAAAACTTCCCCAACCTGCTAAAGGAAATAGACATACAAGCCAGGAAGGAAGGAAGCAGAGAGAGTCCCAAACAAGAAGAACCCAAAGAGACCCACAACGAAATGCAAACGGTTAAAGACAAAGAGAGAATCTTGAAAGCAGCAAGAGAAAAGCAGTTAGCTACCCACTAGGGAACTCCCATTAGGCTGTCAGCTGATTTTTCCCAGAAGGGATTGGCATGAAATAATCAAAGTGATGAAAAGCAAGAACCTACAACCAAGATTAATCTACCCAGCAAAGCTATTATTTAGAATTGAAGGACAAAGAGTTTCCAGACAAGAAAACACTAAAGGTGTTCATCACCACCAAACCAATATTATAAGGAATCTTAGAGGGGCTTCTTTAAAATGAAAAAAATAAAAAGATAAAAAATATAAATAATAAATGGCAATACTATATATCAATCAACAATTACTTTAAATGTAAATGGGTTAAATGCTCCAATCAAAAGATAGGGTGGCTGAATGGATAAGAAAACAAGACCCTTACATATGCTGCCTACAAGAGACTCACTTCAGATCAAACAAGACAAACAGACTGAAAATAAAGAGATGGAAAAAGATATTTCATGAAAATGGAGACAAACTAACAATAATAAAGCTAAGGAAGCAATACTTATACCATACAAAAAAGACTTTAAAACAAAGGCTATAACAAGAGACAAAGAAAAATGCAGTAATCTCACTCCTGGGTATTTGTTCAAAGAAACCCAACACACTGCTCCAAAGGGACATGTGCATCCATATGTTTATTGCAGCACGGTTTACAATGGCCAAGATATGATGGCAACCTGGGTGTCCATCAGTGGATGAATGGATAAAGAAAAGGTGGTACATATACAATGGAATATTACTCAGTCATAAAAGAGAATAAAATCTTGCCATCTGCAATAACATGAATGAACATAGGGGGTATTGTGCTGAGTGTAGTAAGTCAGACAGAGAAAGACAAATGCCATATGATTTCACTTATATGTGGAATCTAAAGAACAAATAAACAAACAAAAGAGAAACAAACTCATAGATACAGAGAACATTTTGATGACTGCCAGCTGGGAAAGGGGTTGCAGGTGAAAAGGGGGACGGGATTAAGAAGTACAAATTGGTAGTTACAAAATAGTCACAGGGATATAAAGTACAGGATAAGGAATATAGTCAATAATATTGTAATAACTATGGTATCAAGTGGGCACTAGATTTATCAGGGTGATCACTTCATAAGTTATATAAATGTCTGAAACTAATAAAATATTGTATGTCAACTATAATTGAAAAATAAGACAATCGTTAAAAATAAGAAAAAATAAAGTTATGCAAAGTGTGTAAAACAAAAACTAAATAAATAAAAGTTCTCATAACAAGAAAAAAATTGTAACTATGTATGGTGATGAATGTTAACTAGACTTACGATCATAGTGATCATTTCACAATATATACAAATATTGAATCATTATGCTGTATACCAGAAACTTGGATAACGTTATATGTCAGTTACATATCAATAAAAAGTATAATATTAAACATATATTCCGCTTTTACTACAATGTGCCAGCCAACATATGTAGATATATGTATCTATATATGTGTATGTGTAGACATAAAATTTCACTGCTATGTAATAAGACTTGGCAGCAACAGTGGTTGAGAGTGTGTGTGTGTGTGTGTGTGTGTGTGTGTGTGTGTGTGTGTGGTGTAAACTACCTAAGGTCATACATCATGTAAGTGGTGATGTTGAAATATGAATACTAGTCTGGCTAACTCTTGAATCAATGCTTTCATGTACTATGCCATATGACTAAAAAAGAAAATAAAAGGAACACTTACTAAGCTAGTAATTTAATACTGTTCTCTAAGGTTTCTTATACAAAGATACTATTTCTCTGTACCTAGAAAAAAATGTCTTGTTGAAAGTATGAATTAACAAATATATCATTTTAAGACATGACTCCTAGAAAAACCTAGAACAACCTGAAAATCAAATTAGACAACATACAGGACCAATGGAAATTAGACAACATATAGGACCAATGGTCAAGAAATGAGAAACCCATGAACTCCGTATAAAACCGATTGATATTTCCCTGTGCCTCAGTTTACTCCTCTGCTAAATGCATGCCCTTCTCTAGCATGATGGAGCAAGGATCCTGGGAATTGAGAGTATTAAGAACAGATGTTAAAGGTGTAGGAATGGTACCAGTCTTAGAAAGAAAGCCTGGCAGTGCTCTTTGGGAAATATAAAACTTACACATATTACAAGCCATCTGACTAAGAGAATTTGGTTTTGATACATTGATTATGTAGTCAAGTAGTCTTGCTTCTTTGTAAAGCCACCACACAATGTCATGTCCTCTGGCTGTCTGAGAAATACAAATTAAAATCATTCAAGACTAAGGGGAACTTCAAGAATACTAGGATGGCTCTAATATTGTGAAGTTTAATTTAGCTTAGATATTCAGAGCAACCGAGCCACTATTTCAGAAACAAATACCGCCCCACCCCACCCCACCACACAAACACACACACACACACAAAAAAGAAAACCAGCTGTTTGCAAACTAAAGATATGAGAGAATATCAGCAGAAAACTCACACACAAACACACACACACACACACACACACACACACACACACAGCAAATAAGAAATCGGTGCCTGGGTTTTATGAAAGATGAAAGTAGTAACAATTTTTTTTTCTCTTATTCCCATGCTGAATGAGACAGCAGCAGTAACTCCCATCAAATAGCTGAATCTGGGTTAGCCTTGAGACTTGCTTTCACTCAGAGAATGTGGTAGAAGCCATGATGTGCCAGTCCTAAGCACAGGCCTCAAGAATTTTTGTATGTTTCCATCCTCCCTCTTGAAACCATACCACTACCATCTGCATAAGCCTGACAACGCCTGGTGGGCAGGTGAGGGTCCCATGGTCCAATTGTCCCCATTATTATCCTAGTTTATAGTCAGGAAATCTCCAGAGTGGTGCTACCCAGCTAACCCAGCAGCTAACCACAGGTGTGTGAGTGAACCCTGATGAACCCAGAAGAACCACCCAGCTGATCCCAACCCAGATCCCTGACACAGAAGCAGGACCCAAATACATGGCTGTTTTAAGCCACTACATTTGGGATGGTTTCTTACACATAAATAGCTATCTACTACATGTCTCTTCTTTTGTTTTTCAGTTTTAATATTGTTTAAAATTGACAATGGAATTAAATAATTTTCTTGAGAACAATTCTTTTTATGTTACCATAAATACTCATGTATAAAATGCCCAGTGAACTCATATTTGAGGGGCAATGTTGCATGGTATATAAAATCACAGGCTCTCAAATGGGACATGCAGGCTTTGAATCGAAGAGTGCCCCACTGACCTTGTGTAAGTTACCTCAACTTTTCTCATCTGGCAACTGGGAAAAATCATAACACACTGTACCTTATTTGGTTATTGAGTTATTAAGTAAATTACACTAAAAGCTCTTAGAATAGTTCACCAACAGCAAGCACTACACGCCAGTCAGCTGTGATGATTAACAATGGTCAAGCTATTCCCATCATACCAAACATGTGTAGTCCTATATGCTGTCTTTTTGGGTCTTATAGCTTCTCTGTAATGTAAGTGGGCAGGTTTAAATTTATCCCTTTTCAATGGATGAGGATAGGTGGGCTCAGACAATTTAAGTGACACAACTCTACTTGCTGTTTCTGAGATCAAAAGTCTCTCAACTGCAGTACACGAAAGATGCTGCCCAACCAAACCCATTCACAGAGGAGTGGTTGAGTAAATTATGGTATATTCTCCCCATGGACTATCAGGCTACCATGACATACCACTTGACTTGAATAAATTTTCATGGAGTTTTATTGGGAGGATTGAAGCAAGACACAGGAAAGTGTGTATGATATAATACCTTTTTTTGCAGCACAAAGACAAAGAAACCTGTACTTATCTATGAATGTGAGTGTGGGGGTATATGCATGTACTTATATACCCACACGCATACCTATCTATCTATATATAATTGTGCCTTATTGTGTGAGCATAGCAAAAATTATGTAAGACACACCACAGGTGGTGACAATAAGAGGAGAAGTGAAACAGGGAGAAGAATTAAGGAAAGCATCCCCAAAAAAATACTGCACTAAAAAATCCTACAAGCATGCATACAATCCTATTTGCAGGAGTGGTTGTATGAATATATAGATATAAATTTTTAAAGTAAAAAATGCTTAAAATTGAAATTATTTTTTTCTTTTTCAATATCTCTGATACGATGTGATATAAAATATAAAATTATTACTTGTTCTACAGGCAAAAAAAAAAAAGTATGTGTCCTAAGCCACACCATTTTACTATTTTCACAATAGAACTAAATTACTTCTTTGCGATAAAAACAGGGAAGCTAAAGCTCCTTTGTATTTCCCGAAATACTTAAATGGCATTCATCTCCTCCCCAGTTTGGCCCGGGATCAACCTTTTTGCACTAAAATTAGCCTCTCCCTTCTCTGTTAAATTGGAAAGAAAAAAGTAATTTGCTGTGAATTGTTTTGAGGCATACAACACTTATTTCAAACACTTACTGAGATATAATATGCATATGGTTGAGTACTCTAACTGTAAGTGCACAGTTGAGTGAATGTTTATGTAGGTATGCATATACACCCATGGAACTATCATCCGGACTATGATCTAGAACATTTCCATATCACCCCAAATTCTCAGATGCCACTTCCAACACTACCTTCCCCAGGAGGAAAGTAGATTACTATTCTGATCTCTATTGCCGCAGATTAGTTTTGCCTTTTCTTAAATTTCATACAAAAGGAATCATTTATCTTTTGTATCTGGCTTCTTTCATTCAATATGACGTTTATAAAATTTCATCCATGCTGTGGCATATGGTTTGTTCTAACAATGGGTTTATCCATCCTCTTGTTGATAGACAATTGGGTTGTTTGCAGTTTGGGGCTATTACAAATAAAAATAATAACATTCTTATAACCATTTTCTGGGGAACAAATATGTTCATGTCTCTTAGGTTCATATGGTAGATACATACATTGCCTTAATAAATACTAATTGGGCCGGCCGAGTGGCGCGGTGGTTAAGAGCTGGTTTGAGACACTAGAGGGCCCCGGTTCGGATCCCTCATGAGGACCAGTGACACTGCCTTCTACAGCTAAGATGCTGAACAACAACTCAACCTGGAGCTGGGCTGCCATGAGTCGCCGGCGACGGCGTAGGCTGCAGACCCTGCTGCAGTGGGTTGCCATGGGCTACAGTGTGTAGCCAGCAGCCAGCGTGAGCAGCCAGCAGCCACCGTGAGCGGCCGTCCAGAAGCCGGCGACTGATCTGCTTTGCCTGGGAAGAACGCAATGATGGTGCCAACTTGGGCCAGTGAAGCAACGTCCTCCACAACTAGACTGAAGAACAAAAAAACGACAGCAACTTGTCTGTTTTCCTTCCCCCAATTCCCCAATAAAAATATTAAAAAATAATAATAATAAAAATAAATAAATACATACATACATACATACATACTAATAAACAGTTCTCCAAAGTGGTGGTAACCAATATACTCTCCCACTAGCAATGCATTTATCTACATCTTTTTACATCTACATTTATCTTCCAATTACCTACATCTATGCAAAACATAAAAAAAAATGTGATATTGCTGCTTTTTTTTCAATTTCTGTCATTGCAACTTACCTTTGTACCGGTTTAAAGTATATATTGTTATAAATTTGTTATATTAATTTTTACCATAAAATTGTCTAATATAAAAAAGTATAAATTTGATTTAATAAGTAAAACTAGTTCCTTTTAGTCTTCAATATTAGAGAACTAATGCATCTGCCACATTTAATTTTGAGACAATGTATAAAATGATGAGAAAATTAAAATTATATTATACAAATACATTTAACAGTACACTCTTTTTGAGTACTAGATCACATTTGTTTTCAATTCTAAGAGAACAGCTAAAAACAATTATTATTAGCCTTTAGTGTTTGACCTTATTACAAGTTTTAGGGAGGAGAGTATTCTTGATCTCTGATTCCACAGCCAAGTTACAAAGCATTCCTATGTGTAATGCATAGACTTCATGAATAAAATGAAGTGGATTTTAGAAATTTAAGTGATTGTAAATCAGATCTGGAGTTAAATAAAGTAACCACTATAAAGCATATGGCTTGTCTCCTTAAAGGTTTTATTTATATCCATTGGATGACAACCATTAGGCAGTACATAGTTCCCTAGACCAAGTTATAGAGGCCTAAAAATATATTTCCTGGCTTCCACCAGGAACTGGCAGAGTCTCAAAAAAAAAAAGAGTTCATGGCTTGGCTAAAACAGCCATTCTTTCAGACCAATGTTGTCTGCATTAGGAAATGACTAGGTCCCATTAGTACAAGAGGAGGAAATATCTATCCCTGTGTTTGAATATTTAACCTTTTTCTATTTGCATCTGTGCTCTAAGGTATGCTTTGGGAATTACGGCCATCAGATTAGCACAGGCTTCAAAGCAACTTCCATCATCAGTCTTATCCACAATAAACACCGGACTTGCTTCTAGAGACCATGGGAAGAACATTATCTATTATCACTGTGTCTCGGCACAGTATTAGGTCATGATACATTTCAGGTGTTTCAGTCTTGAATCACCACCTCATGACCTGACCTATATACTAGGAAGTTCAGTGAAGTCCTGTCACAAACCCAGAGATAGCATTCCCACAATGATGCAAATTTGGATGGAAGGCTATCGGCCATTCATGCCCTATTTTCCTCCAAAGCCCATCCCCCATCTCATCTACTTAACTTCACATTAATAGGGCTTCATACCTTACCCAATTTGCCTTGTACACCCCACTTTAATGGACAGTATTTGCATACAACAGTTGAATCTGAGACAACAGTCCCCCAAATAGATGCATTATCCCTCCTCTGAAAAGCAGGTTCCTTTTCCATCTCCATTTTTATAATATCTCCCAAAGACATACAACCTTTTCCCTATTCTTTGGGCTCAAAGCCGCCTTTTTTTTTTTTTATAACCAGTCAAGAAATCCTACTTGTCCTTTCAAAGTGTCTCCTGTCTCCTCCCCAATCATCATTCCCCTCCCACTTCTCTAAGTCTAGTTATTATGCCTTATGCCATTATCTTAGTTCACCTTTGTGCCTCAGTCTCTCCACCCTTTCAAATTTCGCTGCACCAAACCCTTTCACCTTGCAAAGCTTTCCCTCTCAAGTAGAGAATCAAGTGCACATGTTTCTACCACCCTTCAAGATATTCCATAGTAAGTTTGACCATAATGACCTCCCACTTTTCTTCCTCATTGTGTTCAAATGCCAATCATCTCCTTCTTAGAGAAGCTGCTTGTGCCACCCCATCAAAGACCCTGCTCCCAGGCCAAGGTAAGTGAGTACTTGAAGCCATTCTCCCCATCACAGCTGATAGGACCAGAGTGGACATCTGGCCCTTGGAATCTGGCATTGAGACTCAGAGACAGTAGTGCATCGCTGCTGTAGTGGGTGGCCACACACTGGGCAAAACAAACATGCCATTCTGCAGAGACAAAAATGTATGCAGCAGGAATAACAGACGTCAGGAACTGACACTAAGTTCTCTAGAGAAACAGAGGGAGTCACCTTTCCTCCTGACTTCTAATTCTGGCTGCTGCTCTTCGTGAAGGGCCCAGTGAGTTTCATGCCAAGCCCCTTTTCCTCCCAAATTATACTGCCCAAAGCCAATTGGACAGGGATCTGTTCTTGTAGATAAATCTGAGTAAGCTGCATTTGAGCACCATGCCTGTCTTCATCTATGTGTCTTTGAGCAGACTCCTCCCCCTTTTTCAATGCTACGCTCCTCTCCCTCTTCATCTAACCCTTGGCCACCTTTTTGGACTTAGCTCAAACTCCACTTCTTCTAAGAGGCTCTCTTTGCTTCAAATTGCACTGATTTCTGCCAAGGTGGGAGGCAGGGTGGTACAAAGAAGGAAGGAAGGCTTGAAAACCTCTGTATTTACTCATTGTATAACCTTCCCCTCTCTCAGCTTCCTTCCTGATCTGGAAATCAAGTAAAATAAAATCTACCACACGTGTTTCTTGTGATCCTGCATTAGGTCACATACATAAAAATGCCTGGTCCAGTTCTTCACCTCTACTCAGTGCCCTTTGAAAATTGCATTGCATTTCTTGCTTTTTTTTTTTTAATTCTTACAGAACTTTGCTTCAATATCACGCTGACACATGGTAGCTACAAAAACATATCAGTTATCCAGAAATACATATGATGCGGGCCAATTATCTTCAAATATACAAGATTTCAAGAAGTGTTTTTTTCCAGATCAAGAGGCAAAGAGAACCCAGATAAGGTTAACTGAATGTCTAGCCTGACTTACCAGATGTTTATGACCCATCCCGACCCCAGAACATGGAGGACTCAGGGAGAGAGAACCCAAATGCCATTAAAATTATTTTTTTCTAGAAAGTAAAGGCTCAATTTTTCAAGTATATTATGTGAATTTTTGTTTCACCAACTCATTCTGCATATTTTCTTACATTTGGAAATACATCAAGTGAAGAAATAAAGATAATTCTGTTGATAAGTTTATGAAAATAAAATTTCTAAACCAGGAGAATTTCAGTTACATTAGGAAATACCCCAACCATGAAAATTTTAGCAGATGGAAGATTACAGCATCACACAACCCAGAAAAACAACTTAAAACAGACAAGTTAAGAATTTTGTGTTTATAATTGTTTTCTATAACGCCTCAATCAATAACTATACTTTAGTTATTCATCAATTCTTTGATTTAAATGATCAATCAGAACTGGTTTTTACAAAGTTGGTAAAGAATAGGAAAAATATAAGGCAAAGTTTCAAGGGGGGCTAGTTTAATATATATTATTTTCTTCTTTTATAAATGTAGAGAAAATTTGGTGTAGGCATTAGAAATCTATCAGATACATAGAATACCTGATTTCTATTCCTTAGCAGCAGTTCTCAACCTGTGGGTCGCGACCACTTTGGGGGTCGAATGACCCTTTCACAGGGGTCGCTGGGTACTCGTATGTGGGCATATCTGCATGTGGGCCTGGAGACACATAGAGGAGTGGTGTCTCGGTTCCTAAGACCATCGAAAATATGTGTTTTCCAATGGTCTTAGGTGACCCCTGTGAAAGGTTGAGAACCGCTGCCTTAGGGTTTTATACTATTTGGTAAACTATATAATCTCTGTGCCTCAATTTCCTTATTCCTAAAATTAAAAGATTGCTGGTGGAAGAGAAAATTGGTACACTCCCTTTGGAGGGTAATTTGGCAATGCCTATTAAAATATAAAATGCATATACCTTCTGGCTCAGCATTTCCCTTCTCTATGTGTCTCAAAGAAAGCCAGCACGATGAAACGTGTGCATTCCAGCATTATTTGTAATGGGAAAACATTTGAAACTAGTCAAATGTCCATCCAAATGGGATGACATAAAACAAACTATGGGGTATTCATATGATGAAATACTCTGCATCAGATAAAGAGTTTAAAGTAGTTCTATGTCTGCTTTATGCAAACATCTCCAAGACATATCTTTAAATATAAAAAGCAAGTTACATAAAACATGGTGTTATTTATTGAATGTACACTAAATGATACTCGATATTTTCCACAGATGTGTATATTTATATGTCAATGTTCATGAAAAGTTTGGAAGGCTGCACAACAAACTGACAACATAGTTAATCAGTGTGCTTGTTTGGGAGACTGGGAACTGTCATAGGGGACACTGTATTGTTTAGGTTTTTATTCGAAGAAGATATTGATATGTTGCAATCATAATTACAATTCATTTTTAAATTAGAGTCATAGTCTTGATAGTCACTAAGTCTTTTCCCCGTTCTATATTTTTTGGGATAGTACGAATGATTTATTAGAAAATCTTAATTTGTATCTATCATAACTAATATCTACATTTAACTAATACCTTTTAGTCTAGTATTTTGTAAAAACCAGACCTGATTTATAAGCAAATTGTTGGGAATTACCTATGAGCTCATAAGGAAGTAACAAATGTGAAATAGCTTTATAGGCTGTAGCCAAATCCTAAGAGTCATAGGCAGGATACTTATCCCAGCCTCCAAGTCGGCATCCACAAAGACCCTGTCTCCCAGTACATTAGTGGCTGCAGTGCTGTGGTTCTTTGGAGCGGAAAGAGCTGAAAGTATACTGTTGTTGCCAATTCTATCACAAAATTCTAAAGCACAGAATAAAATGCTATTCTTTGTATTGAATGAAAAGGGTCGACTGTAAAGCATATCGTTCTAAAATGGTAACCAATAAACTCAGTATCCTGTTCAATATTCTTTTCTCAAGAGTTATCACAGAATATATACCTGGTTCAACTTTACCTTCTTTTTTTTTTTTAGTATTAGTAAGAAAACAGTTATTGAAAACACTAAAGCACTGTTTGGTACAACTAAATACAATTTACTAGAGACAAGACTTAACACTTTTGTAAACTGCTTTGGCACTATCTCCAATCTATCCATGCCCATCATTGGCCTATTCGCAAAACTCTCTAAGTTGGTGCCCTATTCCTTATATCCAAAGGTGACTGTATTATAAAGTATATTATTACTACTGCCTTGGTTTAAAATTATTTCTATATTTACTATAGGAAAGTTAATGAGAAAAAGTCCATGAAAGAGCTGTCTAAAATCTTATGAGAGAGCGTGTTGATGACTTTGGGCCTCTCTTTTTATTTCATATTTCAACCCAATTTTAAGTTGGATTCAGTGACTTAACCCGTTTCTCTTCTGGGAGCAGTTAGTTCTTTGTTCATCTCAATCTCATCCTATCTCTGAGAAATGGGCATTCTTTCTGTTGTCTAGGGCCAGTCCTGGCCTTGGTATATTGATCCAATCCCATTCTGCATTCCTCAGTACTCTCCCTGTTTAATTAATCACCCCTCCCCCTTTCTACTTCCAATTCCCCGTTCTCCCTGATTCCTTTTGCTCTACACACAGAAACATGCTCAGGTTTCTCTAAACAGAAACAAAGGTCCTTTGATCAATGATGCTACTACACTCCGAACCCAGTCTTGCATGCCTCCCTTTCCTCAAGTAATGGCTTTTACTTCCAGGTGCCTTGATGACTTCCCTGTCCCCTTACTCAGGGGACTCCATGATTTGCAATATATACCAATTTCTTTATACATTTAGAGCCTGTCCACATTCTCCCTGCCTTAGATCTATAACATTTGACATCATGGGCCCATCATTCTTCCTCTTTTTACCAGCTCACTGACTCCTGTTTCCCCCTTTCCCCTTCTACATGTGAAAAGCGAGTTCTTGTACATCTTCTGTCTTGTTTCTCACCTTACACAACTAAATGTGAAACCTTGTACCTCCTCTGTCTTGCTTCGCTAAGAGAATTCATCTAATATGGGCCGCCTTGCAGGATGAAGAGGTGGAAGGGGCGTTGTTCTTAATGTAGTTTATGCGAGTGATTTGCTCTGGAGCACAATTCCAGGAATAGAAGAAGAGCTTGACCTGGAGTAGGAGTTGTATAACCAGGGGGCTCTGACCTTGCCTGGAATTCGTGCTTTCACAGTGCTTCAGCTGTCACTTTTGGCAACTGATTCGCACATAAGAATCATCGTCACTGATATGTCTGATTCAAGGGCCAATTCCATATTCCCAAATACCTGCCAGATATTTCTACCTGGGTAACCTGCCAGCTCCTCAAATCATCTTACCTAAAATCACAGTCTTACCTTGCCCATTCCTACCAACACTCTCCAAGCCACCTTTTCTTCTAATATGTTTCCTGAGAGTACAAATCATCACTTATTCATCCCTCTAATGCCTAGAAGGGTCACCCTGAGGGCATCATTCATATGGAAGAGATTTTGTCAGATCTTCGGACCATTCATTTATTTTTTTGAGAATAATTTTTAATCCTTAGAGAAGAGGTAAATACTGAATTCAAATCTGTCTATCTTTCAAAGGTCATCATTAACCTATATATTCTGAATCTTTCCTTGGGACATTACACAAGCTTATTACAAGTTAACAGGATTAATTTTAAAAGTTGGTACTTCACTGGCTTTGTAAAGAAAAGGACATTCTTTGCATAGGTATGACTGTTGAAATTGGAATCCAATTTGTGTAAATAGTTAGCTAATTAATCCCATGGTTTGTGCCTAGTTTACACTGTGGATTCTATTTGTGTCTACATCTGAGTTAATGAAAAATCCTAGATTTTTTTCAATTAAGTGGTAATGGAGAAGCCAGTGAACAGAGATTGCTCTTTCAAACTCTGAATTAATAAATAGGTCCAATCCTTCAATTTCTGATTTTAAAAAACCAAAATACTTCTCTTGCAAAATAAAATATAATATGATTTTATTTTGATAAATTATGAAAGTTATGTATGGTCACTATAGAAAAAATTACAAGTGTGAGGCAAGTACAAATAAGTAAATTAAAATATTTCATAAACCCACCAGCCAGAGAAAACCACTATTATTTTGATGCTTATCCATACAGCTTCTAGGCATTTTTTCTTTATGAAAAACAGATATTTTTGTTCCTTTTCCCTTGTAGTCAACATATTTCTCTAGACAGTACAGCATGAAAATTTTTATGTATTATTTAATTTGGCAATCTCATTTTAATGCCTTTGTATCGTTCTATTATGGATATATATCATAATTATTTAACTGTTTTCCTACTGTTTTAATATTTACAGTTTATTTTCTAATTTATTATATTATTGATCAATACCATGATGAACTCCTTTGTAATTTCTGCCCACCTTCATTATTTCTTTAAAATAATACATTAAAAGTGAAACCTTTGGATCAAAGGACTTGAGGGCTTTTATGCTTTTGATAAATTTGCAAAAAACTATCCAGAAAAGCTGACCCAATTTAAATTCTGTGCAAAATAGCTTAGAGTGGTATTTACCCTCACTACCACCAAACACTGGCTCTCTTAGTCTTTAGGGAAAAAAGAGGCAACTTTATGGGTGAAAATAATTACTCTTTTAATTTGTTCTTTTTGGTTGCTAGTGAAGTTAATAATTTTCCTATACATATAATTGTATTTCTTTTCTTTCTTTCATTGCTGTTAATTGACCATTCATATTCTTTGTCTATTTTTCTGTTTTTCTTATATTCTAGTTATAAAATAAGGGTTTAAAGGTTCTTAATGTCATCTAGTTTGCTTTGTTTTGTTTTGCCTTTGCATTTTGTCTTTTAATTTGTGAATTACTTTATGTGGAAGTATTTTTCAATAATGCTGCCAAATTTATTTTTACTTTTATAGATTCTGCCTCATCAAATAATCTACTCTTTCACAATGAATTTAATACCTTTATTATGTGAGTATTTTTATACTATTTAGGTGTGTTTATTAACTTTTTGTTCTGTTTTACTGATGTGCTGCTTTCCATGTCAATAAAATGCTGCATTAGTTGTCTTACACTGTTTTAAATTTTGATTGGTGTTTCTCAAATACTTTCTTCAAAAAATTTCAGATTAGCGAGTTATTTCCAAAATTTGAAAAATAACTTTCTAACACTAACTGAATTTGCATTCATTTAATGTGGCAATAATGTGTAGCTTTAAAGTATTGCTATTATATCTTTAAATACGGTATTTCTATTTAAAACTATTTTTAACCCCTTGAGAACATTTCAAATTTTTAAAGATATACGGATTCTGTATACTCCGTAAGGTTTTAAAAAATGTAGGTACTTTATATTTTGGGTTATTATTTTAAATGTCATCTTTATAAATTTTTGATTACTAAACAAAAGGAAACTTCATGAATTTATTTTGGAAATATTCTCCATATTAAACTCATATGAGAATTAATCTTTTTAGTTGATCTTTTGTTTTTAGGGTAGACAATCATGTCACACACAAATTATGAAATGGCTTCTATTTTCTAATAGTTATAGTGCATTTTTTTAAATTTTATTCGGGAATTGGGGGAGGGGAACAGCATTGGGGAATCGGAGAAGGGGAACAGACAAGTTGCTGTTCTTTTGTTTTTCAGTCTAGTGGCGGAGGACGTCGCTTCACTGGCCCATGTTGGTATTATCATTGCGCTCTTCCCAGGTGAGGCAGATCGGTCGCCAACCACTGCACGGCCACTCTCAGCAGCGCACGCTGGCTGCCAGCCACTCACGGTAGCCCATGGCAACCCACTGCAGCAGGGGCTGCAGCCTACGCCGTCGCCGGCGACTCACGGCAGCCCAGCTCCAGGTCGAGCTGTTGTTCACCATCTTAGCTGTGGAGGGCGCAGCGTCACTGGCTCTAATGTGGGATTCAATCCGGGGTCCCGCTGCTCAGAGCTGGTGTCCCAAGCCAACTCTTAACCAACACACCACTCGGCCGGCCCTATAGTGTATTTTTTATTTTATTGAACAGTGTTCACTAATACAAGTGACAGTGAAAACCCTTGCCTCCTTCTCAGGTTAATGGGAATACCCCAGAATATTATTATCAGGTATGATGTTGGTTGCTGGTTTGAAATAATATCTTACTAGTTTTAATTTGTAAAGTCTTTTAAAAATTATTAGGAATAGATATTTAATTTTATCACATCTTTTTGTCACTTTATTAGCATCATCATGTGTTTTTTTCTCCTTTTATCTGTTGAGGTAGTGAATATATTCAATAAATTTTCCAATAGAATATTCTTACATTTCAGGATCAACCTCTATTTTATTATGTTGTACTGATATTATACTGCTAGATTTCCTTTATAGATACCATCAATCCTAATCACCTAATAAAATAATTCTGCAGCATGGTTTATAAATAGAATACATTATATGAATTAATAGGAAATATCACATACAATATTTTCATTTCCTCACGGCTCCCCATATATTTCTACATGGTTGGGACAAAGGCTATAATATTATCTTAGGTAAGATTCTCCAAGAAAATCATACATAGAACATGTATTCAGAAATGTCTAATAAAGCTTTAAACCAAACCAAACAGAAGTTACATGACTTGGGCTGGGCAAAATGGCACTCCATTGCTACCTTTTAGGGGAAATGACTTTTTTAAATGATTACCTAAGAAATCACTGCTCACCTAGCACATTTACTGTGTGTTCTGCGCTCTCCAAATGTAGATTCTAACAAAGGGGAAAAAAATTCTAACCATAATATTATAAAAAAGGGTTAATCTAGTCAGCATTTTGTTCTGGATGATATTTAACATTGTGATAAATAGAAACAGACACTCACTCATATTGTCTCTTGAGACACTGTTAATCAGCCAAGAGTTCTATTTTTAGTAAAATACTGTTTTTAATCTAGTAATCCTCTACTCCAAAACAATTTATCAGTTGTTGCCAGATCCACAAAGTCAAAGCAAAGACAATTGAGGCCAAAAAAATTTGGATTTTCAAACAAAAAATGTCATGTTCACTAGAATCTCCTATGACAACAAGTATGCGTATGTCTTTGAACAGGAGTAGCACTAGGAAGTATTACATCCGGCACCAAGAACAGCATTTAATAGGATGTGGAAATTTTACAGTTGACCTTTTATGTGGTACCGAATTGAGAAGAAAGAAGTTCAAAAAGGGTAAAGTGTTACATTCCATTAGTGGCTGGAAATTTCAGGCAAGAATAAGCAAGGCGAACCCATGGCAGGATTTCAAATTTATGCACATGGCTAAACCAGTAACAACCAATTTTGACAATCACAGGCAGCACATTTCTGGAACACTGTTTCCTGCTTTCTTTTTTTTTTTTTTTTTTAACCCTCTGGTTACTTTCACTTGCTCCTCAAAATGCATTACTGGGTGAAATCACTTTGAAAAACTATTAAAGCTGGATACAAGCATTGCCTGTAACAAGCAGTGTGCCAAGCTGGCTCCCACCAGCTCATGAGCTGACTGTATGCATCTCTTCACTTGGCATTCAAGCATAGAACTGCTTATAACTCAGCAACTTCGCTCTGAGGTGCATGCCAGGCACACATGCTTTCATATGTGCAACATAGGGGTGCACTAGAAAATCCATAGCAACCCACTAATAATAAAAACTGGAAACTATCCAAATGCCCATAACAGTACAGTAGATAAATGAATGGTGGAACGTTTACACAATGGAATATCAAAAAGCAATGAGAATTACACAATATAGATGAGTCTTACATACACCACGTTGCATGAAAGAACCCTGATACAAAAGAGTACATGCTGTATGTTTCCTTTGATATGAAGTACAAAATGTTCACAGCTCATCCACGCTATTAAAGTCAGGAGACTTCCCTTGGCAGGGAGGGCAGCAGCATCTGGAAGGAAGCAGGACTGGGGAAGGAGGGGAAGGTTGGAGAGGGTGAGGACCTCTGTAATGCTAGCACTGTCCCAGTTCTTCAACTAGGAGGCAAAAGGGCTGGTTAGATGGGTGTGCCCAGGTTGTGAAAATTCACTGAGATACACCCTCAGGAACTGTGTACTTTTCCGTTTTTTATATTTCAATAAAAAGTTTTAAAAAATAAGAAAGAAAAAAGCTCAGCCAGGCATCACTATCTAAAAGGAGTTTCCCCTATCTCTAATATCTGTCCACCTAACCAAATGCTTGTGAGACTTTAAACAGCTGTGTAAACTCATATAAAAAATGACCAGGATGGTGCCTGGTATAAAATATGCCCTTACAAAAAGTACTTATTTTTTTTTTAAGATTTTTTTTTTTAATTGGGGAATTGAGGGATGGGAACAGTGCTGGGGAATTGGGGAAGGGGAACAGACAAGTTGCTGTCGTTTTGTTCTTTAGTCTAGTTGTGGAGGACGTTGCTTCACTGGCCCAAGTTGGCACCATCATTGTGCTCTTCCCGGGCGAGGCAGATCAGNCTTCTGGACGGCCGCTCACGCTGGCTGCTGGCTACACACGGTAGCCCATGGCAACCCACTGCCACAGGGGCTGCAGCCTATGCCGTCACCAGCTACTCACAGCAGCCCAGCTCCAGGTTGAGCTGTTGTTCAGCATCTTAGCTGTAGAGGGCAGTGTCACTGGTCCTCATATGTGGGATCCAAACCAGGGCCCTCTGGCGTCTCAAGCCAGTTCTTAACCATCGCACTACTCGGCCGGCCCAAAAAATTACTTATTTTTATCCTCGTTCTCGGACTCACCCCTTATCAGTGTTACCATATCACTTTGTATATCCATCCCCTGTTATACTGTAATCATGTTTTTGCTTCATTTCCGTTCCCACTAGATGACCAGTGGCTTGAAGCACAATGACATCTTAATTGCATCCAGAGAGGCTAGAACAGAGTGGATAATTGATAAGTATTTGATGAGATTGAATAAAAACTTGTAACAAAGCTCCATGGCCGGGTCCCTGATGCTCAGGGGTTTTTCTCTCAGTCCACCTAACTGACCACAAGGTTGAGTTACAGAGGAAACTAACAGCAGCTATTGGGGGCTGAGGGTGTGCTGGGGCTGAGGGTGTGCTGGGGCTGAGGCAGGCATCCCCTGGCGTGGGTGGCGGGGAGCACACCTTTTGCAGTAAAGCAATGTAGACACATTTCCTGAAGATAGTGATTTTACTTCCTTTGGATCTCAAAGCAATACCTGTACTCCCAAGTTCACTGCAACACCTTCCACAATAACCAAGATATGGAAACAACCTAAATGTCAGTTGAAAATGTCAGTTGAAAGATGACTGAATAAGATGTGTTACACACACACACTAAAACACTTCTCAGTCTTAAAAAAAGATGAAAATCCTGCCATTTGCGCCAATGTGAATGAAACTGAAAGACATTATGCTAAGTGAAATAATCCAGACACAGAAAGGCAAATATTGCATGATCTCACTTATATGTGGAATCTTAAAAACAAAACAAAACAAAAAAAAAGACTCAAACTCATAGAAACAGGAGAGCAAATTAGTGATTACCAGAGTCTGGGGAATGGGAGAAAAGTAAAAATTTTTAAAAAGGAAGGAAGTAGAATGGTGGTTGCCAGGGGCTGGGGGATGTGGTCTTGGGCAGTTATTGTTTAATTGGTACAGAGTTTCAGTTCTGCAAGATGAAAAGAGCTCTGGAGATGGATGGTGATAATGGTTGCACAACAATATGAATGTACTTAATGCCACTGAACTTACGGGAAAGATAGTAAATTTTATGTTATGTGTATTTTACCAAGTACACAATAAAGACAAGTATACACAGCACCATTTGGAGTTTAGATCATAGCATTGTGGCAGTGTCACACTGAGATGCTAGCACCAGCTCCTGGGAGGGTGTCAGACCACACCTGCTGGGATCAGACATGGATCAAGCTCTAGGAAGGCAGTGACAAAAGTGCTGAACCAAGACAGGGGAGAGGACTTAACCATCTTTCTGCCAGTTCAAAACAAGAGAACAGCAATGTTTTTGCAATTAAAGCTTGGCATAGACACACAGGAAATCTGTGGGTAATGACGTGCAGGACAAACGTTATGAGGTTTAGGTTTTCAGAATGGGAAGACTAGGGATCAGTCTTCTGAGCAGATTCTAGAAAGTAGAGCAAAGCAGAAAAGCAGAACCCCAAAGCTGCTAAGGGCCTGGCAAAGAACTTCTGGGTTCTTTACAGGTGCATAGAGGAGTACTGCAATGCTAAGCTAGGTCATCATCCCATAACATTGTTCCAGTGCCAGGGAACTTCCTGGTGGGCAGCAGAGCAGCAGACTACAAAGCTTATGGCTTTCAGATCATGAGCATCACAGTCTTATACCTCTGCATTTGATTGGCTGTGAATGATGGAGCTCAGTTCTGTATGTTCTTGCACAATGCTAATGATGACTGGAGTAGGGCCTAACAAATGTGTCCACGTGTAGATAAAATGAGGAAGCTGGAATACATTATCTTTTAGGTTTTCTACAAATTCTAAAATTTGTGCTGATAGCTAGTTGAAAAGCTGATGAATTTGGCCACTCTGGCTCATAGTTAAAAAAAGGAAACTGAGCATTACAGGGAGGCTGTCACCTCCAATTTACGCACAGCACAGTTTTTAATTTAAGTGGTTGATGGTTTTGTCCATCCATCTACTGTAGATCATCCAACCAAACCAACTGGCCATGGGAGACATACCTGACAGTGATTGTCCTTTCTATGAGGCCCTCACTCCTGGTCAGTGGGTTCACTCAAGAAATCAAATTAAACATGAGAGCATGTTGCTTACTGTGCAAAAAAGCAGAATGAAAGAAAGAAAGAACAAAGGAACAAAGGAAGGAAGCAAGGAAAGGAAACATCTGATGATAACAGATTTTCCAGGAAATATTCATTCGACATTTGTGCCAACACAGTACCAATTGTATATAGGAATTGTTTGAAGTGCTATGGAATCAAAGTGTCTCATGGACCTTGAGAGACTCCCCTTAAAGAATATATATGTCTCAAGTACTGATTCTCAATCATTGGTGATACTGTCTCCCAGGGGACATTTGACAATATCTGGGAATATTTCTGGTATTCACAACTAGGGGTGCTACTAGCATCCAGTGGGTAGAGGTCAGAAATGCTATTAAATATCCTATAATCCACAGGACCGTTACCTACTGTCCCAACAAAGAATTACCTGGTCCAAAATGTCAAGAATGCTGAGGTTGAAAAAGGCTGATCTAAAGGGAGAGAATATATCAATAATAAGAAAGAGTATAATACACATATATTTAGGCTTCTACCTAGCTAATGAAAAGGGACAATCTAAATTGTGTGTGTGTGTGTGTGTGTGTGTGTGTGTGTCTATCTGTCTGTCTGCCTGTCTGTGTAGAGGGGCAGATGGATGCTTTCTAGAAAAGCTTTTGTAGCAGCTGACCCATGAGATGAATTTTGTCATACAGATTAGTTGAAGAATATAAGGAGGTAAGTAGAGAAGAGAGAAGGGAACAAGTTGTGTTCAAGACAAAGGAAGGGCAGGTGTGAAGGCACACAGGAACTGAATTACATGATCATTCCTACTAGAGAGAAGGGGCACCATGGGATTTGAAGGAGGCAGGGGCTAGATGATGCTGATCTCTGGATGCTAAATTGGAGTCTAGATCAGCACTGTCCAATCAAACTTTTTTCAATGAAGAAAATGTTCTATATCTGTACTGCCCAATATAGTAGCTACTAGCCACATGTGACTATTCAGTACTAGAAATGTGGCTATTGGGACTGAGAAAATAATTTCCTGTTTTACTTATTTTTAAGTAATTTAAATTTAAATAGCCACATGGAGCTACTGCTTACCAATTTGGACAGGGTTGGTCTAGGCAGCTAGGAGAGATTCGGGGGGTGATTCATCAGATTTGGATTTCAGATGACTCTAGAAACACCCTGGAGTAGAGTTTCTAAGTTTAAAGTACATATGGACCATCTGGGAAACACTTGAATGCAGGTTCTGTTTTAATAGGTTTGAATCTAAGGTTGTACATTTCTAACAAGTTCCCATGTGAAACCTGTGCTCCTCGTCCAGGAACCACACTTTGAGTAGCAAGAATATACAGCCAGCAGCATTGTCAAACAGAGCTTTCCACAAGGCTGGAAATTTCCTATATCTGCAATGTCAATGCAGTGACCACCAGTCACAGGTGGCTATTGAATACCTCAAGTGTGACAAATGCAACTGAGGAAGTGAAGCTTTAACTAATTTAATGCAATTTCAATTCATTTAGATTTAAATTTCAAAAGCCACCTGGGCTAGCACTCTGGTATTAGACTATGCATTCCTAGAGTATTGCTAACCAGAGTATGTCAAGTTGTATTACCAGTCACAAGGGAGGAAGTACAGAAAGTGAAAGTAAACATTTAAAAACTTTCAAAACAAGCTGAGAGTGCAATTTCAGGTCTATTTAACGGAATCATTTTGTAATGGACTCATATTTGGTATATCTGAGTTTCTTTCTTTTTTCATTTTTCTAGTAATTCAATTGTGTTTTATAAATATTGGGTTGTTGAAAAAGTCATGACGCATTTTTGCAACAAACAGAAAAAATATGTCATGATTTTTCCAACAACCCAATATATTGGCCTATGATGGATTAAGGAAAACCTGGCCTTCCTCATTGAGCATTTGGGAAGCCCTGCTTAGAGGAAAAACGTAGAGGTAGGGATGCAAATAGAAAGCGAAGAGACATGCTAGAAGGCCATTCCATCAATCCAGGTGGACAGTGGAGACAGAGAAGTATTAAAGGGGCATAATCCACAAGATCTGGTGACAACTGAATGTGTCGGTGGGGAGAGTGGTTGTTTTTATCAGTAACTGATGTTGGTCATTAAATCCAACATCCTCTTGTTGAGGCAGAGATATGGGCCAACTGCGACTCACCTGTTCTTCTATTTTTCATATTTTTCTAAGTCTCCAACAGTTTGTCATTAACACCTCATTCATCGAGGATGTAACAGGCTTACTTAGATTTGTTCAAAATATTAAGACACATTTAATTAGAATCATCACTTTCATATATCATTAGACATATTTTCAAGTAAGATTTGGTGTCACTCTAGCCTCATACTTCTATTGATGTCATCTTTTTGAGTGGGTTCATTATTTTAATTTTTTGTGAGTATTAAAGTCAAAGTGACCTTTTCTCACGCTCATTCCTAAATCTTTAGGGCATGCTTCATTTGAGTCTTATAATTTCTACTTTTACTGCACAGTTTCCAGTTTTCCTTCTTGATTCCCAAACACTACATAATGAAATGATGTTCTTAAGCTGTGGCTACACTGACCTTAAACTAAAAAGCAATCTGAAATTGTAAGTGTTGGGGAGGAGAGAACGTAGAACTGGGGATTTTCTAAAATGTCCTCATTAAGAATAGAAGCTAAGGTAGGCAGCCAAAACTGCACCATGCAAAGAATTCAGATTATTTATTGTTTTGTTTTTCTTTTAGAATGATCTGGAGGCTTTCCGTATAGGACATTGGATTGCCCAGACCTAAACTTCCCAATATGGCAGTCACTAGTCCTGAAATGTGGCTGGTTCAAATTGAGATGTTTTGTGAGTATAAAATATATACACCAGAATTCAAATAATTTATACCAAAAAAAAAAAGAAAAAAAGAATGCAAAAATCTCAGTAATTATTTTTACATTGATTACGTATTGAAATGAAAATATTTTGGATGTATTGGGTTAAATGAAAAATATTTTTTAAATGAGTTTCACTTGTTTCTTTTTATTTTTTCAGGATATGGCAACTAGAATATTCAATATTATCTATATAACGGAAAGGCACTGAATCAATCCTGGAACATTGAAAAGCATAGAGTTGTGCTACAAGCCATGGATAAAGAAATAGGAGGTTATGATGTAAAGGAGACAGGGCGGAATGAACACAAAAAATCCTAGTAATTTCCCCAGGGAAAAGCCAGAAACTATGGGAAAAGTACTCAACTATGATTCAAGGATTTCGAAACTATTGCTACTGGTCCCCGACGTCTCTGCATGTGTGTAGTCTAAGCCCGACCATCACCATGACAATGCACGCCGTATGACCCAGGCACAATATAATGACAAAGATGAAGGAGGTGATCAGGCCCCAATCTTACAACTGGGCATTTAAAAGAAGGTTTGTGCATACTTCATTCCGACCCTCTTGTGAACAATCAAACTGGAATATAAAAATAATAACAATTAAAAAAAAAAACCTCACTTCTGAGACAATGGGTAAATGTTGATTCCTGACAGGATTTTGATATTATGTAATTACTATTAAATGTTTAGTAGTGACAAAAAGAATTATTTTCTTGTCAAGATATGTACTGAAATATTTATGGATGAAATTATAGGACGTTTCGAGAAAATCATTCAGTGCTTTGGGAATATTTTCAGGAAAGAAAGTATTTATAAATTAGGATGGTTTGAAACGGGCGGAAGATACATTAGGGTTCACTATACTTCCTCTTCCTTTATGTTTGCTTGAAACTTTCCATAATCAATTAGTTTTTAAAAATGAATATCACAGACATGATACTGAGCTGAAGAAGCCAGACATAAGAGAGTACACACTATATCATTCTATGTATATAAAGCTTAAAAAACAGGCAAAACCAATCGAGTATATGAGAAGGCAGGGGAGTGGGTACCCTTGGTGAGGATAGATAATGAATGGAGGGAACACATGGGTATTTTGGGCCGTGATGGGAATGTCCTATTTCTTGATCTAGACAATTGTTATAAGGGTTTGTTTTGTGAAAATCACTTTGAATTGTACACTTATTATCTGTGTATTCTTCTATATGCATAACTCCATAAGAATTTTTAAGTCTTTTTAAGTCAATATATTGAGTGGTGGTTACTAGTAAATTCATTAACTTATACATTTATGGCTTATACATTGTATGTGTGGTGCATATTTACTGATACAAAGATTTTAAAATATAGTCTCAATTGCCTAAATCGAGCAACACCATCATGAAAACAACATAGCCTAGAAATTATTAGTCATAAACAAAAAGCTTTTATGTTCTGGTCTTGTATATTCCCAATAATAATAGCATTTATTCAAGACACACTGGGTACTAGTTGAAGCTCCAGTCCCCTAACCCACCCTAAAAGATAGGTATTATACTATCATTTCTAATTTACAGAGAAGGAACTTGTGGCTCAAGGAGTTAAATGACTTACCCAAAGCCACAGAGCTAATCAACCAGGATTCAAACCTCCGTCTACCTGGCTCAGAAGCCCATGTGACTATTTCAATTTCACCACAATGATTTCCAAAACAAGCATCCCACAAATGTGCAAGTTACATTACATGTTTACTCTACATTAAGCAGGCTGTTTGTTTAAATTCTGGTTTCTGTTTTTAACCAAAATAACTCAAAATGAAAACACTTTGAGATTATAAGCAACAGTTTACTTTTTAAAATTCCAAAACCTCACATGTGCCAAATCTCACTATAATTCACCTACTGAGTCTATTCCTCTTGTGCTTTCTAGGCCTCAATGTCCTCACTTCAAGCAACTTCTTTAGAGGTGATGCTAATTCTCCCACCTGAATTTAAGGTATATTTTATCCGGAAGAATGGGAGTTCTTTGAATCAGGCTGGGAAATGTGATTTTCAAAACTATTAACACAATATGCCTCCTTGAAGAAGAGGTTTCATCTACATGCATGTGTTTGAATTGAGTCACTGTTAAGAATGTATGATCTCTCTGAATTCTACAAGTATTTGGCTGGATGTTTATATACCCAGAATACAATCCTTTCCCATGGAATTTAACCAAGATTTGATGCCCTGGGAAATGAGGAGACCTGGACTTAATTCAACAAAAGCAAATGTGCACAGTAAAACAAGTTTAATGCTCAGCTGCTAAATCTCAAAAATTGATACACATTATAGTCAATAGTAAGTAGCCATTCTTCTATTTTCTTAAGAAAAAGAAAAGAAAGAAAGACTGAAAGGTCAGTGTTGTGACTCTATAAAACCTTCAGGCTCGACTGTTCAATTTCGGCTGCTCCAAATGGCTGGCTTCCAGGGTATTTGCCAATGTGATGGTAAAAATGAGTCTTTAAGTCTTGCTCAGGACAGAGAGGTCTTACAGCCTGTTCTAAGTAGAGCTGTGAGACAGTGTAAATGCTCAAAGAAGGACGGGATTTTGGCAATGTATTTGAAGAACAAATTCCCTAAAAGGGCAATATTCCTTAGAACTGCATTATTGTTTCTATAGTAGCAATACAAGCAAATCCTTATATGGGACATAAACAAAAAAGCTTAATGATGCTGGTGCAGAAAGAATTCCACTTAAAAGAGCCACTGTTCAGAGCTATAGTAAGGTTGGAATATTTACCAATTGGTGGAAGCTTGATCGTTGTAACTGGACAAAGCTGTTTGATTTGGAATAGTCAATAAATATTGAGATATGTATATCACTCATTAGTAAAATGGTGCTTTAGATGATCAAACACAATAGCCATGGTGGAGTAACATAAAGGCCTGGTCACACCTGGTCACACAAAATTGCTGGATCGTTGAACAGTATTTTCAAACAAACAAATAACCCATATGAAATGAATACAGTGAAAGGATTGGGTTTCTTTCATGAAGAATGCGAAAGTAACCAAGATTGAGAAAGCCAATTTATTAGCATCTGATTACAACACTGACTATATGTGTTAAATAAAATGATTAAAAATAATGTAAAGTGGTGCAATATAAAAATGTTTAACATACAATTGGAGTCACAGGAGATAAGAGAGAGAGAGAGAGAGTGGAGAAATGATATTTAAAGAATAATGACTAAATTTTTCCAAATTTGGTGAAAGATGTGAATTTGGTGAAAGACTGAAGAAGCTCAGCAAAATCCAAAGAGAACAAACACAGAGAAAAACATGCCTAGATTCACCGTGTAAAAGTGCTAAAGGATTTCCAGTCAAGATGGCAGAGTAGGTAAACGCTGTGCTCACCTCTTCTCAGCACATCAATTACAACTAAACTACAGAACAACGTCATTGAGGATTACCTCATGAGGGGTCGGCAAACTTTTGAGACGGAAAAGCCGCCAGAGGTCAGCAAACTGCAGTTCGCGAGCCTCTGAAGTAAAATTGAAAATGAAAATAAAACAAAACTATCTTAGTTCTATTTATAAATTTTTTAAAGGATATTATTCACATAATGGTGATTATGTAAAGATATATTTATGGCTCTCGAATAATTGTTAAATTGTTGTGAGGGACAACGTTGGCTCTTCCGGGGGTAGGCAAACTTTTGAGACTGAATGTACCCAAAGAGCCACATGTGGCTCGCGAGCTGCAATTTGCCGACCCCTGATCTAGCTGAATGGAAGCCCTACAACTATGGACATACAAAAGAAGTCACCTTGAGACTGGTAGGAGGGGCAGAGACGTGGAATGGGCTGGTCCCACACCTGCGTGTGACTATTAAAACTCGAGAGGGATATCTTGGCTATGGAGGTCCTCCCCGGAGGAGCAAGGGATCCCAGCCCCACACCAGGCGTCTCAGCCCAGGATTCCAGTGCGGGGGAGAGAAGTTCCATAACTTCTGGCTGTGGTGACCAGCACTTTTGCTAAGCACAGCACTAGCAAAAGCCACTTGGCCTCTCAAGGAACCTCCAAGCCCAGTGCAGGTGGAGGCCATCTGTGGATTGCTTTGTGGCTCACACCAGGTGGCCCCAGTCAGGGAACAGGATGTGGCTAAATTTGGCCTAGGGTGAGGCCCCTCCTAGGAAGCCCTGGGACTGGCATATCACCTGGCCGCCTGCAAGTGTGAAACACCCAAAAGGCAGACTAGGCGGGCACCAGCACCCTGCTAAAGCAAATTCTGCTCTGTAGGGTCAGCCTTTGCACCACAGCCCCTCCACTGTCATCACAGCTAGTCCTCACAACCAATCAGCCTGAGGGTCAATCCTTCCCACTGATGTGAAAACAGCAACAAGCCTCAGCTACAATAGGAGGGCACACACAACCCACACAAGTGACACATCTGAAGCATCCAGCTCTGGTGACCAGGTACTGGGTCTGGGTCCCAGAACACCTACTACATAAAGCCAGTCTACTAAGACTGAGAGGCATAGTAGCCCTACCTACTACATAGAAATCAACACAGGTGGCAGCCTAAATGATGAGACAAATAAACATGTCCCCATAAAAAGAGCAGAACAAAGCTCCAGAAAAATAAATAAACAAAATGGAGACAAATAATCTACCTGATGCAGAGTTCTAAACACTGGTTATTAGGATGTTCAATGATCTCAGGGAGAACTTCAACAAAGAGATAGAAAACATAAAAATGGAGATAGAAAACATGAAGAAGAAGAAAATACCAAGTCAGAAATGAAGAATACATTACAGGAGATCAACAGTAGATTAGATGAAGCCGAGGATCAAATCAGCAATTTAGAAGATCAAGTAGCAGAAAACACCCAATGATAACAGCAAAAAAGAAAAAAGGAATCCAGAAAAATGAGGATAGTTTAAGGGGCCTCTGAGACAACATCAAGCATTCCAGCTTTCCCATCATTGAGGGATACCAGAAGGAGAAGAGAGAGAACAAGGAATTTAAAACGTATTTGAAGAAATAATGAGTGAAAACTTCCCTAACCTGGTAAAGAAAATAGATATACAAGCCCAGGAAGTGCAGAATTACAAACAAGATGAACCCAAAGAGACCCACACCAAGACACATCATAATTAAAATGCCAATAGTTAAAGACAAAGAGAGAATCTTAAAAGCAGCAAGAGAAAAGCAGTTACCTACAAGGGAACTTCCATAGGACTGCTGATTTCTCAGCAGAAATTTTGTAGGCCAGAAGGGATTGGCACAAAATATTCAAAGTGATGAAAAGCAATGATCTATAATCAAGACTACTCTACCCAGCAAAGCTATCATTTAGAATTGAAAGACAGATAAAGAGCTTCCCAGACAAGAAAAAGCTTGGGGCAGCCAGTTACCTCAGTCAGTTAGAGCACAGTGCTTATAACACCAAGGTTGCCGGTTCTATCGCCACATGGGCCACTGAGTTGCACCCTCCACAACTAGATTAAAACAACTACTTGACTTGGAGCTGATGGGTCCTGGCAAAATGCCCTCCACAACCAGATTGAAACAGCTACTTGACTTGGAGCCGATGGGTCCTGGAAACATGCTGTTTCCCAATAAAATTTAAAAAATAAAAATAAAAAAGCTAAAGGAGTTCATCACCACCAAACCTGTATTAAGAAATGTTAAAGGGACTTCTTTAAAAAGAAAAAGGAGAAAAAAATATGTAAAATATGAATAAAATGGCAATAACTATATATCTATCAACAATAACTTTAAATGGATTAAATGCTCCAATAAAAAGATAAGTTGGCTGAATGGATAAGAAAACAAGACCCTTACATATGCTGCCTACAAGGGACTCACTTCAGCTTAAAAGACACATACAGACTGAAAGTAAAGGAATGGGGAAAACGTATTTCATTAAAATGAAAACAAACACACAAAAGCTGAAGTAGCAATACTTATACCAGACAAAACAGACTTTTAAAAAAAGGCTATAACAAGATACAAAGAAGGACTCATTAATCCCACTTCTGGGTATTTATCTAAAGAAACCTCAAATGCTGCTTTGATGGGGTGAATGTATCCATATTTTCATGGTAGCAATGTTTACAAAGGCCAAGATGTGGAGGCAGCCTGCGTGTCCATCAGATGAATGAATGGATAAAGAAGAGGTGCTACATATATACAATGGAATGTTACTCAACCATGGATGGGAGGGGGTTCTTGTCATCTGTGGCAGCAACGATGGACCTGGAGGGTATTGTGCTGAATGGAGTATGTCAGACAGAGAAAGACAGATGCAATGTGATTTCGCTTACATGTGGAATCTAAAGAACAAGATAAACAAACAAAACAAAAACAAACTCATAGATACAGAGAACGTTTTGATGGTTGCCAGATGGGATGGGGTGGAGGTGAGTAAAAAATAGAAAAGGATTAAGAAGTACAAATTGATTGTTACAAAGTAGTCATGGGGGTGTAGAGTATAGCATAAGGAATAAAGTCAATAATATTGTAATAACTATATATTGTATCTATGGGTACTAGATTTACTGGTGTGATAGATGGGAGGGAATTGGGGGTAGCATAAAAACAGTAAAGGGATTAAGAAAAACAAATTAGTAGTTACAAAATAGTCATGGGGATATAAAGTAAAGCATAGAGAATATAGTCAATAATATGGTATAACTATGCATAGTGCCAGGTGGTCACTAGACTTGTCAGGAGGATCACTTCTCAAGTTATGTAAATGTTTAATCACTATGCTGTACACCTGAAATTAATATAAAATAATGTGAATGTCAAAAAATAAAGTATAGGGCAGGCCGAGTGGCACAATGGTTAAGAACTGGCTTGGGACGCCAGAGGGCCCCGGTTCGGATCCCACATATGAGGGCCAGTGACACTGCCCTCCACAGCTAAGATGCTGAACAACAGCTCAACCTGGAGCTGGGCTGCTGTGAGTCGCTGGCAATGGCGTAGGCTGCAGCCCCTGTGGCAGTGGGTTGCCATGGGCTACTGTGTGTAGCCAGCAGCCAGCGTGAGTGGCCAGCAGCCACAGTGAGCGGCCGTCCAGAAGCTGGCGACTGATCTGTCTCGCCCGGAAAGAGCGCAATGATGGTGCCAACTTGGGCCAGTGAAGCAACATCCACCACAACTAGACTGAAGAACAAAAGGATAGCAACTTGTCTGCTCCCCTTCCCCCAATTCCCCAGCACTGTTCCCATCCCCCTATTTCCCCAATAAAAAAAAAAATCTTAAAAAAAAATAAAATAAAATAAAAAAATAAAGTATAAAAAACACTAAAACCAAAGATTAAAAAAATCTTGAAAACTGGTAGAGTAAAACAGATATTATCAACAGATGAACAATGATTTGAATGATGGCTTATGGGGTCAGGCAGTAAACAAACATCCTTAAAGTCTTGAAAGGGAACAAATATGTCATCTATAATTCTATAGCCTGAAAAAATATCATTCAAGAATGAAGGTAAAATAGAGATATTTTCAAAGCATAAAACTAAGAAAACTTTTCTCCAGCAGACCTTTACCACAGTAAACCTAAAAGAAACTCTTCAGGGTAAAGGAAGATGATACAAAATGGAAAACTGAATCTTCAGAAATAAACAAAAAGTACTGTAAGTGGTAAGTATATGGATATGTTTTTAATATGGTTTTCCTCTTAATTTCTTTAAAATCATTATATCGTTTAAAGAAAAATTATAATACTATCTTGTAGGATTCAGAATGTATGTAATTAACATCGAACTACTATGGAACCAAGAAGGAGGGAAATGAACCTACATGGATGATTCTATATTATGTGGTACAGTAGTAATGCTGTTTTAAAATTTTTAATAAACTGTTGGAAAAATAATAGAAAGTTAAGCCTAAATTTCCAGATATTTCATCTTTTCCCTTCAATTTAACAAAGTACAAGGTGTGTTTGGAAAATACGGTAAATGTTTACATAAAAAAATTTATTACAGTATAACACACATTGCCATTAATTCCCCTCAAAATACTCCCCTTCACTTCAAACACACTTATCCCATCATTCTTGCCACTTTCTGAAGCAGTTCTGGAAGTCCTCTTCATGAGTGTCTTTAGTTATGCTGTCATGGCTTCCTTGATGTCCTTTATCATTTTGATTTTGGGGAAGAGCCGGAAGTTGCACCGTGCCAGATCCAGTGAATAAGGTGGATGAGGACACACCGTAATGTTTTTACCTGACAAAAACTGCCATGTACCAGGAGCGATGTGTGACATGGCGCATTGTCATGATAGAGGATGATTTACAGCACACTTTAAAACACACCTTCCCTCAACTGTAGCTCACACCCAACTGACTGCACTGAACAAGTTGAAACTTGTCACACACTGTTACTAAGGTTCGATGTGCTGCTTCCTGTATTGAAGATCCCTGCCTTTCCATTGGTTGGCACTTGGCATCAGCATTCACCGTATTTTGTGATCACAATGGAAACGCTCTGTGTCACACATCGCTTCTGGCAATTTCTGTCAAATAAAATCATTACAGTGTGTCCTCATCCACCATATTCACCAGATCTGGCACCATATGACTTCTGGCTGGTCTGCAAAGTGAAAATGACCATGAAAGGTAAACATTTTGAATCGATTCAGGACATCAAGGCAGCCCGGACAGTGCAACTGAAGACACTCACAAAAGATGACTTCCAGAACTGTTTTATAAAGTGGCAAGAACAATGGGATAATGTGTTCAAAGTGAGGGGAGGGGTGGTATTTTGATGGGGACTAATGGCAAAGTGTCTTTTACTATAATATTTTTTTTTAATTTATTTAAGCATTGAGGTGTTGTTTCATCACAACTCACAGGCTGGTAACGTAGAACTATCTAGAATTGAACTATGGCTGCCTCCAGTTACCTAGTCTACACAGTGTATAGTAATAACTAACAACCTTTAGAAGGTATTATTTCAAGTTACATGTATGCATATATTCCAAGCTACATGTATTATTACCTCATTTATTTCTAAGATGAATGAATGGGATGCAAGCTATTATTACCTGGATTTTACAGCTGGGAGATAGCGTGTTGCCGATGGTGGAACCAGGATCCCACCTATGATTGTCTCAAAAGCTCATGCTTTTAAATGTTATGCTACCTGCTTCTCTTTCCATAAACAGGGTATGGCCAATGATAATGATGCCAGGACACCAGGCAAATTTCCAGAAACATCATTTCCCCTCTGATCTTGTCCCTTTCTTCACAAGAAGAAAAAAACAAAAACAATTACCCTTGTGTTAGATTCCTAGGACTGCAGGAACAAAGTCACTGAGTGACTTTAAATATGAAGTTCACTCTCTCACAGTTCTGGAAGCTAGTGGTCCAAAATCAAGATGTCAAGAGGGCCATGTTCCTTTGAACGCCCTAAGAAAGAACCCTTCTTTCCCCTTCCTAGCTGCTGGTAGCCCCTAGCAATCCTTGGTGTGCTTGGCTTGCAGCTGTATCGTGCCAATCTCTGCTGCCATCTTCACATGGCCATCTTCTCTGCATCTCTCTGCCTCCCCCTCTTCTTATAAGGACACCAGTCATTGAATTTGGGGCCTATCCTAATCCAGTATGACCTCATCTTAACTGATTATATCTGCAAAAACCATATTTCTAAATAAGGCTGCATTCTGGGGTTCCAGGTGGACATGAATTTTGAATGGGACACTATTCAGCCCATGACACCCTCATGAATGCACCATTCTTCTCTGAATAAACCCAAATCCGATTCTACATTTTTGTGGGAACTATTAAAGCTTGCATTTGGTTTGAGTTTTGTGGTTTTCAAATGGTTTTATCTGACTTCTCTCTTTTGATCTTAAGAACATTATACATTATCTGGTCAAGAATTAGTGACCTCAGTTTTTGGATGATGAAACCAAGATTTGAAGCCACTTATGCAAATTCAAACTCAGTTCTATGACAAATCTGGAAGTGGAACCCAGGACGCATTGACTTCAACTCATATTACTTCCCCAAACCCAGCAGCCCCCCACTCAAGGGTTTGTTCATTCATCAAAGACATATTATATTGTGTTTCTATTCTATGCCAGGCATTCTTTCAGCTACAAGGGACATAAAGATGTTCAAAATTAACACCCTGTCTGCAAATAGTTTGCAACCTATTAATAGAAAAAAGAAACCACTTGTGAAACCCTTACATTGGTTAAGCTATTCATATATCAGAAATAACAATGTACCAAACTCGTGAAAGAGTATGTTTTTAACATATAACTTAATTCAAATTCTTATCCAGAAGTATGTGAGTATGTGAATGAGTTTGGACATAAATCCAATGTTGATTTAGGTGTCATGACTGCTCTCCTCCAGAAAAACATTAACTTCTACCTTGTTTATAAAGGTTTAAAGAGAATTGCCAATATCTTACATGAGTAAACAGAGTTCGGCAAGCTAAGAGTACACTAAATCCCTCATGTGACAATTTGTGCCCATTTAACAAAGTACCTTCCTCATGGACAGCTGCCACTATCCAATCTCCCAAAATTGTCCAGGTCCCATACCTCAGACCGACCCTTGTCGCAGGACATTTGCTTGTTCCCGTGGTTCCGACCTATATCAGTCCCAACTCTGCTTCTATCTAACAAATAGTTGTAGTAAAATAAAATTCATTGATAACATAACCTATCTATCTACTGATATAACATCTTAAAACCAACGTAATATCCTAATTGTAATACAAAGAAATAAAGGGGAAGTAATTTATTCTAAAACCTCATGCATTTTTATGTATCACTGCTTGGTCATAGTTTTACTAAAAGTCATGGAAAGTCTTTGGATTCTTGTAGAAATAAGGAGAACCACAATAAGTGCCACATGCTGATGGAGGTGCATTGCATGGGGACTCATATGCTGGGATTGGCGATGTATTAGTGACATTCTGAAATGGTAAATAATTCTTGGTTACGTTCTGAACTAAACAAAATACAATCATTGTTCGATTCACAAGGAAGTTTCAGTAACGGAAAATTCAGTATACAATAAAACTCTGAAACACTTAACTCTTGCAATTACATGTAAGATGGAGTTACATGGAGCTTCAGAACATTTTTTACCTGTTTTCTCTACTGCTAGGAAATTTAAAACTTGTGTAGGATGTGCTACCCTCTCCTACCACATTTCCAATCAATGGAACAACCAAACCCCCAAAATATTCTGAAACAATCTCCCTTATCCACAGGTGATCCAAGATCCCCAGTGGATGCCTGAAACCACAGATAGTAACAAACCCTATATATACTGTGCTTCTTCCCATATATACAGACCTATGATCAAATTTAATTTACAAACTAAGCACAGTAAGAGAGTAACAACTGTAACTAAAAATAAACAGATTATAACAATATACTGTAATAAATGTTATGTGAATGTAGGCGCTCTCTCTCTCTCTCTCTCTCTCTCTCTCTCTCTCTCTATCTCCCAAAATTCCCTATTGTCTTGTACTCACCTTTTCATGTCAAGGAAGCATTTTACAGCTTCTCTTTGGCCTATCTGAATTGTGAGTACCACTACTCTTGTGCTTTGGAGCCATTATTAAGTAAAATAATAGTTACTTGAACACAAGTACCATGTCAAAGAAACAGGATGCCAATACCATTTTCTTGTTGCTGTTTAGGCTTCTGAATGTTCCATTCGTACACTTAGAGCTCTAAGTATAATACTTAGGTTTCAAAATAGCCAAAGGTTGTAAATATTTTTTGTGTTGTGTATAGTGAGAGAAATAGTCTAAATTTCTCTCTCTCACGCTTTGTTGTTTTTTGTGTGGTTCTGTAACGTATGTTGAAATATGAGCATTTGTGAGACCCTTTCTCTGACCTCTTTCAGGGCAAGGATCTTCTACTTCTCAGGAAACGTCCCAGGGTAGACATCATCAATTTTACTCAGATTTCTATTTCTATTTAAATATACCCACTTTCTATCTTAACTCAGAATTGTATTTTTAAACTCAAATTTATCTTTAAGGTCCATCTGTTTTAGAAGTCCCTCTCAAACTGTGGAGACCAAAACAGAACACATTCTGCTTTGGTTCTATGGAAGGCAACTTCAGGATTCTAGCTGGAGTCCCAGGTTCCTGTTTCTTACAAGTTTCAGGAGTAAATTCTGCAACTTGTGCTCAATCTGAAATCCACAATGCCTTTAGATCTGTATTTGTCGTCTGTATTTTTTCTCTAACTTCAAACTCCACATTGCTCAATAGCTTCGCTACATTCATTCTGGGACTAGAAGTCCATGTACGAAGTGTGGTGGGTGCTTTTAATTCCATTATAAAGATTCCCTAAGTGAAAAGCATACAGTTTACATAAAAACTTTGCCAAGAACTCCCAAATATGGCAGCTCTTCAACTGTGAGAGCCTTCCAGTTTTTCTGAACTTATGTCCCCATGTCCTATAATCATGTAAAATGTCAAAAGGATCTTAAAATATCAGCTAATTTTAACAAACTCCTCAAAAATCATATAAATAGCTTTTTTAAGTAAAAAGGAATTTTTACAAAAGTAAAGAAAACCCAACACTAGATTATTGAGTGGTTAGGTATTATCTAAACTCTATATACATCAGGTATATCCCATATTCATGGTATGTGTATTGCTACTTCTGTAAATTAAAATATACTATATCCCGGGGTGCTGAAAAAATGTATACAAGTAGACACTTCGGTCAGTGTTGCTCAAGCAATAGTTCACCATAATCAGAAGTGTCTGGACGCTGATGGTAACCACTTTGAGCACCTCTTGTAATTGCAGAAGTCAAACATGCCTTGTATTCATCTTTTGTTGTCAGTATATATTGAGTATTACAATTTTAATACAGTTTTCCTTTCTTAAAATGTGTATACATTTTTTGGCACCCTCTGTTATACACATATATAAATTTTAAATATAGTAAATTATCTAATATTTTTGTCCCATTTAAGTACTTCTCAAAGACCTTCAGGCTGTCTTCCAGAGTTGAACTTTTTGGATCTGAGCCCAGAGGACTTGGTCTATACTTGTATAAGCAAAACAATGCCGCTGGTCACAGAGCACCCAATGAATTCAACTTTGTCAAAAAGACCAAAAGCTCTTAATGTTCACAATCTAGCCTTACCCTCAAACTATACTTTTGATGGAGAATTCCAAAAAGACTACATAATCTAGGGCTGTAGCACTCCAAAGGGATTGGGGTGGGAGACAGTGAACTGTCAGCTATTTGAAGTGGAAGAAAAAAAAACACAAAAAACTGCTTTCACCACTTTACAAAAAACAGACTATGGCTCCTGATTGGCTGTAATTAAAAGCTATCCTATGTCCCCCTCTGTGACACGACTTTGTAGTATCTCTAATCCCTCAACAAATAACAAAGATGCTCCACAAACATAGTCGCACCAAAGTCATCCAGAAAATGGTTTACCTTTTTTGTTTTTTTCCTGTCAGCTATTTTTCAGGTTTTTATGGTCTTTTGAGATTAACAAATTGATTCACAAATGTAAGAAGCAGATACATCCAAGTGGATGCCTGTGAACTGTCTTTTATTTACAGTGTGATGGTAGGTGGGAGGAGAAAGGGCTGATGGGAGCTTTCAGCAGGTCAAGAGATCAGAAAAACAAAATAATCTTCTAAGAGGCCTCAAGCTCACATGGCTAACACATCACTTCTGCATTAGGCCCAACGACATAAATCAATCTCAGTCCTGAAGAAGCTGGCATGGAGTTGAGAAGGAACTAAGACTTTCTCAGCCAGTAACACACAAAGGGATTAGATGGTGGAAGACATATTTTAGCAATAACTGCACCACTTTCAAGCACAAACAGTCTCCCAAATAATTCAGTAGTGGCGCCTGGGCAGACCCTTTATATATCTGAGAGGAAAAGAGGAAATAGCACATTATCCACACCAGCATCCCAAACCCCAGGATTGCTTAATGGGCAACTCAAAGGCCACATCAGAGGATATTATCATATGAAAAAGTAATGAGGCCATATGAGTCTTTGAAACGAAGGATATTAATCCTAAATGGGTGAAAAGCAAGGTGGCAAAAATGGGGCACTAGGCACATTTCAGTAGCTTTTTAATAAATGAAGATACAGCTACTTTCATCAGCACATAATTGACACCTTTCTACAAAGTCATTATTTGCACATCATCCCCAACGCTGAAACACTACACTAAAACTGCCCTTTACTACAACCACCTTTGTTCAACTTTTGCTTTTTAGCAGCCTTAATCAGGAGGATTTTTAAAACACATTTACTATTGTCCTTGTTTTGGTCCATTAGTTAAGGATTAAATTATATGAACACTGTTCATTGTGGATGCTAAATTGAATGGGGACTCCCTGCACAGTAGGAAAAAATGACTTTATTAGGGTATTTCCTTGCTGGACTCTGGAAAATAACTGTATTGCTGAAGAGACTACCTCCAAAAGAATTATAAACTATCTGCTTATATGGGTAACTACTAGTACAGGCAAGATCCTAACTTTTTAGAGTCTAAGCATTCTTTTTGTATTTTATTACAATTTATGTTCATGCACATTTAATCATGTTACTTGCCTGAGGATACACACATCATCATCATCACCTCTACTTCCCTCTTTGCTTAAATTCTCCTACTGCATTAAGATGTAATCAAATCTTGGGCCGGCCGAGTGGCTCAGTTGGTTAAGAGCTCACTCAAGAGTGTGAGCTCTGTCACTCAAGAGTGTGAGCTCTGAGCAACAGGGTTGCCAGTTCGATTCCCAGCCCGAGCTGAGCTGCCAACAGGTGACAGGATGGCTCAGCTAAAAAAAAATAATAAAATTTAAAAAAATTAAAAAAAAAATAAATTAAAAAAAGATGTAAGCAAATCTGGGCAACAGGGCCCGCTTTATCCAAGGCCGTGTTCTAGCTTTACCCTTCATCAAACTTTACCTTGTGTCTGGGCTCAGCCAATGGCCTCCTTTCAGCTCCTCAAACTTGCTTTGCTGCCTCCTCCAGAAGAGCCTTTGCATTTTTGCATGCTCAGTCTCCTCTTATGAAAGAGCTGTTCTTCCCAGCCCACTTACTGCCCCCACTGGTTGGGCAATTAGCTTTTCCTCATCTTCAGAGCTAAGATCACCACCCAGTGAGTCCTTCCCTGCCAGCTGCCACCACGTCTCCCTGCTCAGTTGGGAAATGCATACACACATTCCTGCCATTATCTAAATTAACATCTTTGTCCCAGACCACCTGGATTCTAAGCTCCATGAAAGCAACTGTGGAAGATATTGCTTTTATCCACTTCTAGAGCCTCAGTCTCCGTGCAACACTGGGTCCAATAAATTCTTCGGTGAATTAGTGAAGACATGTTTTTTACTACCATCAAGATTTGAGACAATAGAATCATCCGGTACCAGCAGGAAACATGGTGTACAATCCAAAGAGCACCCAGAGAGGTTCTCGTGGGTGGGGGAAGGAACCCAAGAAATGAGAGGGATTGTTTTCCAACTTCCAAATTTGCAAAGAAATAAAAAACCCATACTATCCATTTTTGGTATAGTTTTCATGGTCGCAAAGGTAAAAATTTAACTTTTCACATACATTGATGAAGCATTTTCACATAAGAACTCAAAAACAGGTACAAAAATATTATTTGGGAGTCTCTTCACGTGGAGTGTAACTGAACTTGAAAGTACTCCAAGTGTCCTTCAATAGGTAAATAAACAATAGCATGCTCATGCAAGGACATATCGTCCAGCCATCAGCAAACAGTGAACAGTGTGCTTTAGCCAAGGTTGGAAATCACAGAGACATTTTACCTTTTGTGTGATGTGTACCTATGGTTTGTGTTTTCTATTTTATATCACTTTTATAATCCTGAAACACAATAACAATTAAAATTATTACTCCATGAGGTCCTAAAATACAGAGCTTGGAATAAAAATAATCACCATGATTCATCTTTTTCATTTTCTAAATTAGAACAAAGAGACTCAAGACAGGTTTATTTGGCAGAGGTCACAGAGCAGAAAGGAAAATTCTGTCACAGCCTCTCACCCAAGTGCTCTTTCTACCAATAATATTTTCTTGACATGCATTTTGCTTAGAATAAAACGGATGTAAAATGTTTAGATATTATTTTTGAAGAAATTATATAGTAATGAACCAAAAATTCAGATACTGTTCTGAACTTTGTAAATTGACTTCTCATTTATTTATGAACACAAGGATTTTATGTTCTTGAAAAATAGTGCAGAATAAAATTCAGGCTTTTCTAGATTCACCAATAGCTGAATGTCCCCATGACAATTCTTGAATTTGCTGACATGGAAGTAATAGAAAAGAGGCACGTGTATCAGCAGAAGTAAAATAAAAACATAAATATGGTTCAGTAAATATAGCCCCCTGTACCTTTGTGTACTATACTAGAAAGAAGGTTGCTGACATCAGAGCAAAACTGCAGAAGAGAATTCAAATATCAATAAATACTCAAGGTAATGACATTCATGTTTCAGCTGTGTGCAGTTGCTAATAAAAGAAATTAAGAAGTCATAACATGAAAAGGTTATTAATAGCTTAATGAAGATTGACCTAGAAAGCAGATTTTTATTTTAAGTCAGGATAGAATTATAGATAATGAACTGCTTTGAATAATTTATTTTAGGAAAATTGATACACCAAGAGATTTTTCAATCTTTTTCAATCATAAATCATAGAAGAATTGCAATAGATTTCAACAGATATTGGAATAAACATGTCTCCCACTGCAAAATACAAAATTAAGAAAAACTTCAAGAATTCAGCAACCAAAAACAACATGGCTAATATTTTCCTGTTTTACTTCATCATTAAGACCCATAGTTTTGCATCTTTTTCTTTTTTGAAGGCTTTTATGGACCAATCCAAACTCTTCACAACTTCATTTGAATATAATTATGGGTAGAGAATCTAAAAGTTCAAAGCCAGTAAAATTTGCTCATGCTCATTACTAGCATTTTTCTCATATTAACCAATTAACTCTTCCATTTAAATGACCTAGAATGCTGTTGCTCAAATGGAGATGAAGACGGTACACAACATTTTCCAAGAGAAGCACGGGCCTGAAGCGCGTTAAGGGAGACTCCAACAAGTTTTCAACTTCCCTAAATCTGATTACCCTAAGAACATACCTGTAGTAATGCTGACCACTCCTTCCTCACCCACCCTTTCTCTGGCACCCTTCTCACTCTTTTTTTTTTTAAAGATTTTTATTGGGGAATTGGAGGGATGGGAACAGTGCTGGGAATTGGGGAAGGGGAACAGACAAGTTGCTGTCGTTTTGTTCTTCAGTCTAGTTGGTGGAGGACGTTGCTTCACTGGCCCACGTTGGTATTATCATTCCCGGGTGAGGCAGATCAGTCGCCGGCTTCTGGACCGCCGCTCACTGTGGCTGCTGGCCGCTCACACTGGATGCTGGCTGCTGGCTATACACGGTAGCCCATGGCAACCCACTGACACAGGGGCTGCAGCCTACGCCATCGCCGGCGACTCACGGCAGCCCAGCTCCAGGTTGAGCTGTTGTTCAGCATCTTAGCTGTGGAGGGCAGTGTCACTGGCCCTCATATGTGGGATCCAAACCGGGGCCCTCTGGCATCCCAAGCCAGTTCTTACCGTATTTGCCGGCATATAAGACGATTTTTTGGCCCTGAAAAATATGCCTCCAAGTGGGGGGTCGTCTTATACGCCAGGTACACTTCAGATAGACTGCCCATAGTGCTTGCCCCGTGCCATAGTGGCCTCCCGATGCCCGCCCACTTCATTCCACATACCGTTCAGGCATCAGCAGCGCTGCTGGGTGTATGCTCGGCTGTTATGCGATTTTGCTGTTATGCGATTTTACCACACTCGCAAAATTGCACACAGCCGACCATACACCCAGTATGATAGCGCAAAATCGCGAATCGCGATTTATGTATATGTTTGATTACATACAGCCTTGTGACAGTTTTCCTGCATGTCATAAGCATTTGAATATAAATATAAATGTTGAAATCAAATCTGATATTGTTTTACCTTTTATTTGGTGTGTGGAAGGTGTGCGGAAGAGGGGGTAGTCTTATACGGCGAGTATATACCAAACTCTGTATTTTGAGTGGAAATGTTAGGGGGTCGTCTTATACGCCCAGTCGTCTTATACGCCGGCAAATACGGTAACCATTGTACCACTCGGCTGGCCCCCTTCTCACTCTTTACAAAGCCAAGCCAAGCCACTGCTCCTCATCCACCCAGAACCTTACTAAGGGCATTACCCCAGGTAGTAAAATCCTTTTAGTGGCGCTATGGGTTTCCCGTGTCCATCATGCATACATTCCGAGTTCAGATATATTGTAGAGTAAGGTGGTGGAAGGGCTAACGATGTTCATTTAAGACACTTGCCTCTTCCATCTCCTACTATTGAGAATCAGTGCATCCATCCTGAAGGAGAGTCCTATGAGAACAAGTGGAAACAGAGTGGGAGAACATCTCGACAGTAGCAGCGTGACTTCATCAAGGCAAAAACACATGGCAAAGCTTCGTGTCTCTTCTTCAGAATTCAGAAAGAGATGAAGATCATGGCAGTACATATTAACATGTGTATTTCACTTAAAAAATGAAACCAGCCTTTTCTGACAATGAGGGTTAGGTTTCCCAGTTAGATTATATATGTATATGATGAACATTTCACATAAACCGAATTAGTTAAAACTATACCTCCAGGGCCAGCCGAGTATCTCAGTTGATTAAGAGCGCAAGCTCTTAACAACAGGGTCGTCGGTTAGATTCCCACATGGAACAGTGATGCTGTGCCCAAGCTGAGCTGCCGCGACCTGCCGATGAGCACCCGGATAGCTCAGTTGTTAGAGCGTGTGCTCTTAACAACAAGGTTGCTGGTTTGACTCCCACATGGGATAGTGGGTTGCGCCCCCACCCTCCCCATCCCCTCCACCCCCTCCTTCCCCCCCTGCAACTAAGATTGAACACAGCATCTTGAGCTGAGCAGCTGCAAGCTGCCAACAGGCGACAGGATGGCGACTGGACTTGAAGCTGAGCTAACTGCGCCCTCCACAACTAAGATTGAAGGACAGCTTGGCTGTTCCCCTTCCCCAACACTATTTCCCTTTCCCAATTACCCAATAAAAAAAATTTTTTTTAAATAATAAAAGGGTGATTTAAAAAAAACAAACAACAACAACAACAACAAAAAACTATAACGCCAAGGTTTGGATAAACATAAAATTATGATAAAAGCTTTTCTCAAAAGAAAATATTACATGGTCAAAGTGTTCTGACATTACCAATACTCTGATATTCTGAAACACACTGCCTCCATGTGAAAGACTAACTGGTATACAGATTGATCTCTTAATGTCTTTCCCAGAAACTGAGAAAGTAAAAGACTTCAATACTAGTAAACAAATCATTTTACAAGTCAGTTGTTCCCAATTCTTTAGATTTAACAAAATTGAAGGAAACTCCGATTACGTTGTCAGCTAATAGATCAATAAAATGACTTTTGGTGATATCAGTGATGGTAATTTTTAGCGTATAACTTAGGAGTTCAAAGACTTGAGGCGTTGCTGCAAAAAAAAAAATATTTCCATTATCCTCCATTTATTTATCTGAGCATACTTCTCAGCATGTACATTAATAACAGGAACAATACTGATGTTGAAGCTTATTTCATTTTAGTAATTATAATTTTCACCCCAGACACATGAATTTTTAAAAGATATCCTGTTTACCTCATTAAGAAACGTTATTTCTAATAAAGTTTTACCTTTTATATTAAAAATTATTGTGATATATAAATTACAGGATATTTAATAATTATTTATCAAGAAACAGTTGTTTAGTCAATTGTAACTACTAATAATTGAAATATGCATCTGGAATGTTTTTAATACTTAGAGACTTACAGTCACAGATTTTTTTTAATTCACATATAAACACATATTTGTTGCAGAAAAATATGATAAAATAATTAGTATAAGAATTTCAAGCACAAACATATTATGCTGGATTACAATTCTATGGTAGAAATGGTATAGAATTTCAAGCTCAAGCAAAGACAACTATAAATCTCTCGTAAAAAGAGAAATTTTTTTCCGTATTTTCTAATTGGATAATTTTGGCACGAAATAGCTGTGGTGTTGGAATTCCATCAGATACATTAGGGTGACCAGATAGTTTTTCTTCATGTTCATATTTATAACATAGCTAGAATTTATATCTTTTGTGGATAATCTAAACTTCACATGAAAAAAAAATGTAGATGTTAATGTAAACACTTGTGAAGGGATGCAAATATTTTCAAAATTGTTTCCAGGGTACAATAGCTAAAACATTTGATCACCTGGGATGTAAAAGGTCAGGCGAAGTGGAATTCAAGTCTCTGCAACTCATGAAACCATTAACTAAGGGCTTGCTTTCCTGTGGAAATTGCCTGTATCAGTTTGTGTATTTCTAGCCTACATACACAAATTAGATGCTTCCAGAGGAAAAGAATCATGTTCTGTTCTCCTTTGATAGAACTCCCAAATGCGCGGTATAGAATTCAATTGCTTTTTGAATAAATTATTGTATTTTGGGAGGGTCATACTGTTTTATAATGAACTGCCCCATTGGTGTAAACAAGTGGAGTATTTAGCAGTACCTTTCACAATTTCAAATCAACACTGTTTCTGACCCAACTCTACTTTTAAAAATCTATATTTGCCGCCATACCTTCACAGAAGCACAAAGATGTATGTAAAAGAATGTCCACAACTATTTTCATAGGACTAAAAGAGAAACACTCTCAACGCCTTCAATAAAAAGAAGGTCTCTAAAGCAAATGATGGTGTATACAAACTATGGAATTATTGAAAGTCCTAAAACTTTTAGCAACAGTAAGATAGAGCTACATACATAGACATGGAAAGAGGAGCTTGATTTACTCACAAGATGCATAAAGTCATCCTATTTTTTTACAAATAAACAAAAAGTATAAATCTGGACATACACAGATATTCAATGTAATTATTTAGGGTTATGTGTAGTAATTAAGCATTTTGCCTTAGAGTACAAACACCTGGATTCGAATCCCAACTCAGACTTTTACTAACTGTGTGAGCTTGAACAAATTACTTTTCCTTCTCTTTGTCTCATTTCTTCATCTATAAAATGGAGGTAGATAATAGCACCTATATTATAGAGGGTTGAAAATGAAAATGGCAAATGTATGCAAAAGCACTTAAATAGAGACAGAGCTGGGATAAACACGAATGTCTGACATTATGCATATATAAATATACACATACATATAAACATATATATGTATACATTCCCCTTACTTCACATAAAATGCTATTTTCACTTAAGATAAAAATACTCTATACAGTAACACATCAAACTGATCTCAACAATGGCTTTTGGCTAGGCCAGGAAATGAAGGGAGAACGATAATTTTTATTTCACGTACTTCTAATACATATATGTTTACTTTTTCTTTTCCAACAGGGATTATGACTTTGGAACTTAAAAAATCATAAAATACTTTCAAATAAGCAAGTACTACTTTTATAATTAAAAAAAAATGACAAAAACATGTTTTTAAGTTCAGAGAAGTAAAACAATATAATACAGCACAGTAAAATTACCATAAGATTACACATTCCTTTTCTTTCCCTAAATTACACTTTATATGTACTCATTGTGTTAAGACAATAACTAATTCCTCTGAGAACAAATGCTACATTTGCCAAGAAAACGTATTTCCTACTTTCACTTACAATAGAAAAGTCATTTGGTTGCTGAACTGAAAAAAACTACATACTGGTTTGTTCCTGTAAACTGTTCATTTTATTCTACAACTGTTGACAAACCTCAAGGTTAAATACATTGTGTAACCTCAATACCTATTTCAAAAAACAAAGCAAAACAAAACAAAACAAATGTCCCTTTCCTGCTGCTCTCAAGTTTAATTAAAATAGCAATCAGAGTTCCTAGGTTAGGGTGGCCGCCCCTCAAAGACCATCTTACAGTCCATACAACCAGTTTTCTTTAATGTTATCTCTACCACTATTAATCATGTTCTCCAAAGATAACTGCCAGCAAAGCATTTTTAGAAACAAACACATTAATTTAGTCTTGACTACCTGATCATAATCTTTACTGAAAAGCCAAGACAAAAACGGAGGAAGGTTTACTATCATTCAGGTCCAAAATTTCTTCCATTCTCTATTTTATTTAACTAATTGACTTGTGCCTTTGGTTCAACAAATTAAATTCATCTGTAAAATGTTTATTTTACACACAAGTTTATCTGAAACAGTATTCTTTTTATTAAATTATTTCAATAATCTTATGGAAAAAAAACAGTGCTTCAGTCCTCGTTTCTAATTTGATTTGCCAGTTTCCTCATATGTGATACCTATATAACATGTATACCAAAAAATACATCTAAATTTCTTGTGATAGGGATCATATTATTCTATTCCTAGAACGCTCTACATGACATTTATAAAATTGATGTAATATGATACTAAGCATAGGTCTACATTTTATTAAGACTTCTGTGTGTTTGGTGAGATAATGCCTGTTAAGCCCTTTAATGAACTTGAAAAAATGCACTACATAAACAAGACACAGGGTGATATTTGTTTCCGAGCAGCAATGTCCCAGTGATGGAATAAAACAAGCATATCTATGGTTTACTAATATATAGATAAATTACTACGACCTCCCTTTCCTCTCCATTGCCAGCCTTTATCAAAGCTTGTGTCCATAATCTCCTTTAAAAAAGCAGCCAGCATTCCAGTTTCTATTTTAACTTAATTGTAGAGTAAAAAGGAATTAGCTAAAGAAACACTTCATCTAGTTGCATGACTTCTGATCCCACATTCCAAGAATTTCTTTAAGTGTATGGAAAAAAAATCACTGGGACCTTAGCAGAGGATCTATAGTGTCTCTAGAAGAAAAACAGTCACCTACTGGTATTTTTCAAACATCTACTCTTTGGGATCCATACAAAGGGGAGCAAACATCCAGATGTTCTCAAAATGCTTCCCAGTGCAACAGCCTCCAACAACAAGCCAACAACTTCCCCAGTCTCCTCCTTCCACCAGCGTGCAAATACCCCTCAAGGATGTAGAGCGGTCCCTTTTTTCCACAGCCTCCCCAGCACTTGTTGATTTATTGATGATAGCCATTCTGACAGGTGTAAGGTGGTATCTCATTGTGGTTTTTATTTGTATTTCTCTAATGATTAGTGAGGTTAAGCATTTTTTCATGTCTGTTGACCATCTGTATGTCCTCTTTAGAAAAATGTCTTTCATGTCCTCTGCCCATTTTTTAATTGGGTTGTTTGTTTTTTTGGTGTTGAGTTGAATTAGTTTTTTACAAATTTTGGATATTAACCCCTTATTAGATGTATCACTGACAGATATCTTCTCCCATTCCTTTTGGTTTTATTGATCGTTTCCTTTGCTGTGAAAAAACTTTTCAGTTTGATGTAATCCCACATGTTTATTTTTTCTTTTACTTCCCTTGCCTGAGAAGATATATCAATAAAAATATTACTAAGGGTAATGTCTGCAAATTTCCTATATTTTCTTCTAGGCGTCTTATGGTTTCGGATCTTACATTTAAGTCTTCAATCCATTTTGAATTTATTTTCGTATATGGTGTAAGGAGGTGGTCCAGATTCATTTTTTTTGCATGTCTCTGTCTAATTTTCCCAGCACCATTTATTGAATAGACTGTCTTTACCCCAATGTAAATTCGTGCTTCCATTGTCATAGATTAAATGACCATATAGGTATGGGTTTATTTCTGGGCTCGCTATTCTTTTCCACTGATCTATGTGTCTATTTTTATGCCTATACCATGCTGTTTTGATTACTACAGCCTTGTAGTATGATTTGATGTCAGGGAATACAGCATAGGGAATAGAGTCAGTGGAATTGTAACAGCTACATACGATGTCAGAGGGGTAGTAGATTGGCAGAGGCGGGTTATCACTTTGTGAGGGGTGTAAATGTCTAACTATTACATTGTTTTGTTACACCTGAAACTAATACAAAAAAACATATAGGATTAATAAACACCAAATTCTAGGGGAAGGAAGAAAATAAAATTGGAGAGAGCTTCCAAAAAAGGGAAAAAAAAAAAAAAAGAATGCAGGAAGAGAGGGATTCAATGTTAGCACTTGAAAACATTTATCTACAATTCCAAAGTTGTCGTACAGGTGGAGAAGGGAGGCAGTTACTGAAAAAGGGAACTCAGTATTAAAGAGAAATAAAATGTGACGCTGTGGAAGAAAGTACAGCTTCTGGGAAGCACTGAATATAGATAAAAAGCACTTCATAGCATCCTTTCAGCATTCCACTAGTGTTTTGTAAGTGCCCATCCAGGGCCAGGCACTGGACCGGACAATGGGCCATCGATGCAGGTAAAATAGACCAAATTCATCTTCACAGTCATGCAACAATTCATTAAGAGCGTAGAATTTAACTGCCACTTTCCCTTTCTGTTTAAGGAGGACAGAGCCATGAGATGTCATGCATCATCTCTTAGAACACCAACGAGGCTCTAAAACATATGGCAGTTCATTGCAATTTATTCATTGAATTTCTTAGGGTTAACATAACATTAATCTTCCATTTTATTCTGTTTAGGACTTTGCATTCAACATAATTAGAGGTTTTAATAGCAGATTTAATTTTTTGTTTCTTGCACTTTTTGAACATTTCATAAATATCATTATAACAACAGAAGGGAATTTCAAAGAATAAAAGAATAAAATAAATCACCCCCAATACCAGCACTATCATGCAACAGCTGGCTTCATTTTTGAATACCCACTTCCAATCTTTATATATTACTCATATATTAGTGAAGTGAAAGTGCAATTTTTTTCTGCTTGTACTTTTCCCTAATTTTATATCTAAATATTTCCATATTGCTTCATTTTCAAATACTATTTCTCATGGTAGTTCAATAATTCATTTTGCTGAAATATCATGCTTTATTTTTACTTTTTGCAACTTTTTGTCACTCAGGTCTAATTTTTTTTAGTCGTGAAAATACTATGGTGACTATTTTTGTGCATTTTTTTTTCTTTAGGAATAATTTCTTAGGATACATTTAGAAGATTCAGCATAGCAAGTCTGATAATTCTTAATACCATCCTTAAGAATAAAATAATTAAAAATTCAGTGTGTTAACTAAAACACGATACAGGGTATCATTTATTTTGCATTTCATATTATTTTAAGCAGAAACAAAATCTAAATAAAGCTCCAAAATGAATTTTATTAATTTCAGCAAATTACTACATTATATGAGACATTGTAATGGTTTCCAAATCAGACTGAGGACATTTCCTTTTAAAAAACAACAATGACAATACCTTCATACTTCATTACTAATTTACCCATCATTCCTGCCTCATTTTATTGAATCCCACAGTTCTGAAACTAAGCAAATTTAATGGAGGGACAGTATATAAGTCTTAAACACCTTATTCAAAATACCGGCAATATATATGAGCTCTGACATTCGCGAACTCCTCGTAGAAAAAGTGCTACATACCTCAATGCTGAATATCACTATGGTCACCTTTGAGGTACTCCCCTTGGGAAGCTACGCACTGATGCCAGCGCCTAGTCCACCCTTCAAAGCAATTTTGGAATTCTCTTTCTTGAATGGCCATCAGAGCTGTCGGTGTACTACCCTTAATGTCCTGAATGTCATCAAAATGTCTTCCTTTCAACATTTCCTTTATCTTCCGGTAAAGAAAGAAGTCATTGGGGGCAGATCAGGTGAGTAGGGAGGGTGTTCCAATACAGTTATTTTGTTCACTGGCTAAAAACTCCCTCACAGACAGTGCCATGTGAGCTGGTACATTGTCGTGATGCAAAAGCCAGGAATTGTTGGCGAAAAGTTCAGGTCGTCTAACTTTTTTATGCAGCCTTTTCAGCACTTCCAAATAGTAAACCTGTTTAGCTGTTTGTCCAGTAGGTACAAATTCATAATGAATAATCCCTCTGATATCAAAAAAGTTTAGCAACAGCCTTGCAACAAGTTCGCAAACTTAATTATCACACCTTTGTATGTGTGCTAATAAAGTTAGAAGCCAGAGAAGAACCAGTCAGACAAGAAAAAAACTCACTTTGCTCTATTTCTGCACGTTTTAGAACATTACTTTCTATAGTCTTCCTATATTTCACAGCAACATTATTAAATTGATTATTCTAAATCATTTGACTTTTTTACTTGATGGATATTCAATTTAAATTTGAAACATATTTCTAGGATAATAATTTATTATCATAGATGGCAAAAGCAGAGTGAGGTTAACTGGGTTTAATGTCAGAAAAGTATAAGCAACCAGTGTTGTGAAATAAGCGACAAGAGAAAAAAAAGATGGAAGGGAACCCTATCTTTTAAGACAGAAAACCACAAGTGTAACATATAGTATGTGCTTTATAAATATTTGTTAAATGAAAAGTGATAACAGACAGGATGAATGGACTATCCCAGGAGTATGCTCAATAAACAACTCTGTCTCCTCCTGGGAGACATGATAGGATGAATGATCAAGAATGATCACAGCTCAAAAATTATTAATTCCAATCTCTACATTTATGGTTAAAGGGATAAAGACCTACTGATCCCCGCCTAGTTCTTCTATTACTTACTCAATTATTTCTCACCGAGTCACACCCAAGTTCTTTATTTCCACAGGTTATCTTTCTTCTAACCCATTCCAGGCTATCATTTTTAGGAAGGAAAAAGCAAACTTCCATTTTGTTTGCCTTAGGTTTGTTTCCCCCCAGAAATAGGCCTGGATTCAAAGATTTGATTGCAGGTATTAATAGCTTATCCCGAGGTGACCTCAGGAAGCATTCAGAGGACATGGAGAAGTGAGACAGAGAAGGGAGGAGAGACAATGAAGGGTATGGTAATGAGCAAGTTACTCTCTGTGAGAAGGTGGGGCTGAATCCTGGACAGGAATTCTCAGACTGTGTGGAGCTTCAAGGTCGTACCAATTGAAGAGCAAACAACTCCAATGTATAACCTTATTGGCTATCCACTTTAGAAACACTTGTCCTTCAATTTTCAAGAAAATATTTTCCAACTTTTCTCCTGCATCTCACTGACTTTTCTTCAGCCAGATGCTAGCTCCTTCCCATGATACTCCCTAAAAGTTTCTATTGATCAAGAACCTGGTTTTTCTGTGCATCTCTCTCTCTCTGGGCAAGATGAAACTCTCCTCTGTCTACAGCCATGACGCATGTCCTGGTAATATGCACTTTCCATTCTTTCCCAAGCTCCAAGCTCATTTTCCATCCTGCATTCTGGCATTTCCATCTAAATTGTTAGGCAGGCTCCTGAACTCAGTAGGTTCAAAACCAAACTCACTGTCTTTTTCTCTTTACCATCACACTGGAAATAATTTTAAAAGTAAACAATTTCTTCTTCTTAATTCTCCATTCCATTTATGACATCACCTTCTGTCTGGTTACTCAAACTACACCCCTCTTCATTGTTTTTGTTTCTTCCCCCTTCTTGTTCTCCATTTTCAATTTGTCATCAATTCCATCTCTCTCGTGTCTCTCCACGTTCCCATTACTACTACTCGAACAGTCTCTGAAATGCATTCTCAGCTTAGTAGTATCTTTTCAGGTTGCAAATGATCCTCTATACAACTGCCAGATTAATCTACTAAAAAACAAATGGACAAGCCCATCCAGCCCAAACTCTCAATGCTCCATAGTCACCAATCGCTGTTTACCATATGCACACTATATTCCTTGCCATTCCCCAAAAAAGCAAATTACATCCGTGATTCAGTGCTCTGACCCCTTTCTACCTGAAATACACCTCCCTTCAAGGCCTAGACCAAATTCTACTCTCTCTCTCTCTCTGTGTCCTTCCTCATCCCCACTCCCACATTCACCTCCAAACCTCTAATAAACAGGTCCCTCCCCTGTGCTAACTTAACACATAATTCATGACACTGCAATATCAATCATCTTATTATCTGATGTGATTGTTGTAGACAATCTCCCTCTCTCTGTGATGACTTCTTTTTCTGTGTATGAAACCCCAGAATACAACGCAATGTACTCTCAATATATGTCACTGAATTAAACAGACAGATAAGCAACAACCCATGTGTGATATCAGAATGATCTAGTTCATCAAATACTCAAATATCTTCTGCATTTTAATGTCTGCATATCTGTCATTAAGTATCCACAGACAGACAGATCTCATTGTAGAAACAGACTATGTAGTACATGTGAACATATGTGTGCACACACACAATACATACAATGGCTGCAGTTCCAAATAGTATAATATTGACATTAACAGAGTAAAAAAGTAAGTAAGCAAATGCCAAGAAAAAAAAATCCTAAAATACTATCTTCCCGAAAACACTGACTAAGGAATAAAATTAATATTAAGATTAACCATGCTGGAAACTTTCATTCTAACATATGTATTAAATAGAGGCAAGAATTAGGAAGGACCTAAAAAACCCAACAGAGGCAAAAGCTCTATATGTCTAAATTCACACTGTATATTCTTCATGTTTTTGCTCATTTTTTAAAAAAAAAGCTATCATTTTCCTTTATGTTTATTCAACCTTAATCTAAAATCATGTTTTGCAAATCCAAAAGAGAAAATTTTTCTGCAGAGATGCAAAAGATCACATTTTTTCCAAGCTATTCACCTTGCTTCTATATGCTTGGGAATTCCAACTGCTTGCTAAAATAAATCTTTCGTTCTGGCTGAATAATAGTCTATATGAGTTGGACAGATGCCCTCAGTAAATTTTCTTCTCCAGTTATATTTCGAGACGGAGACGTACTTCTGCATTAAGTATGGAATCATATTGTTGAATTAGGTAGAGTTTATTTTAAGCCTGAAACCTATACCAATTCTTCTGGGCACCCCAGCTGGTACCATGAAGAATAATATATTTGAGGCTTCTGCTAAAAATGGCTTAGGATTTTTTTTTCCTCTTGTTTTAAAATGAGAATTGCATAACCGCATCTTGGTCAAGTACATGGAGGAGCTAACCTTAAGTTATCTATTTAAGATTTAAGGGCTAACATAATAAAATACAATATCTGAAATATAAGAAAATGAGAGGTGGCTCTTTTTACAATGTTGGCAGGGGAGCCTTTCTTAATAAGTATAACACAAAGGATTGGGAAGACCAGAAGAATAACTGAGATGATTTGGGAACATTAAAAAAAACAAAAAAACATTAAATAACTACTAAACAAATAAGAAAATTTCTCCGAATTATTTTATGAAGCTATATTATTTTGATATTAAACAAGGAAAATACAAGAAGGAATAATTCTAAGTCTGTCTCACTTGTGACTATAGAAGCAAAATAAAGTATTAGCAAGCAGATTTGAGCAATGAGCAAATAGGGGTTATCCCAATATATGAGAAGAGAAAACAAAAGCTCATTTCAATATATTCAGAGAAGTCATTGGACAAAATTTAACACCTATTTATGATTGTTCTAAAGCTCTTAGCAAATCAAGTAGGAAAAGGAACTTAATTTGTTAGTGAGTATCTTAAAAATCTAAAGCAGACATCATGCTTAATAGTAAAACATGAGACGCTTTCCCTCTGGCATCAGGGGATTCAGGCAGGTCTGCCTTTATTCAGTATTGTGCCAGAGGCTCCAGAGATTCAAGAGGACAAGAAAAATTGAATGGTAAAAGGGCTTGCAAAGAAATATGTGATTAAGTGTAGATTATATATTTATCATTTTTCCACATAAAATATCCAAGAGAAGCATCAGAAAAAATAATTAGAATGCAAAAGATAGTTAATCAAGGGCCAGCCAGGTGGCTCAGATGGTTAGAGCACGAGCCCTGAGCAGTAGGGTCGCCGGTTCGATTCCCACACAAGCCAGTGAGCTGTGCTGGAGCTGAGCTGCAGCTGACCCGCCAATGGGTGGCCGGATGGCTCAGTTGGTGATAGCACGTGCTCCTAACAACAAGGTTGCCGATTGGACTCCCGCATGGGATGGTGGGCTGCGTGTGCGTCCCCCTCTCCCCTCCCCCCACAACTAGATTGAAAGCAGCGACTGGACTTGGAGCTGAGCTGCGCCCTCCACAACTAAGATGAAGGACAACAACTTGACTTGGAGCTGATGGATCCTGAAAAAACACAATATTCCCCTTCCCCAATTCCCCAATAAAAAGTTTAAAAAAAATAAAGATAGTTGATTGAGGTTAATGGTTACTAAATCAATATTCTAAGATCCAACAGCATTCCTATGCACGAGATTAGCCAATTTGAAAAAGTAGCAAGCAATATGATTTCATTCTCTGTAACAACAAAACTTTAAAAAAACCTAGAAATAAGTAAAATATGAGGTCCACTACATTTATAAAGAAAATTATACTAATAAATACTGCTGAGACTATAAACTTTCTATAATAACATAGATATGATTAAGTTCCTGCCTCATACCAAACAAAAAATATCAACTCCATGTGTATTAAGGCTCTAAAAGTTAAAAATAAAAGTTCAAGAGTTTTGGAAGAAAGTATCGGAGCCTATCTTTATGATATGAGTTGGAATGGATTTCTTAAACATGTTACAAAAAAAGCATAACCCAGGAAGGAGAAAACTGATAAAATTGACCTCATTATTATGGTCATACAATGGTTATAACATTTCTGCATGTCAAAAGATATCATAAACAAAATTAAAAGGGAGACTTCCAAGTGGGCAAAAGATATTTGGAACGCAAATGATTTGACGAAGAATTAGTATCCAGAGTAAAGATCTTTGTAATCGATAATAAAATGGAGTGGTTAAGAGCATGAATTCTAAAGCCAATTATCTGACTTTGAATTCCAGTTTCTGCACTCAGTAGCTATGTCACTTTAGGCCACTAATTCAGCTTATTTGTGTCTGAGTATGCTCATTTGTAGAATGGAGATAATAACTGGACCTACCTTAAGTAACTTTTATGAGGATCAAATAAGCTAATACGTGTAAGTTCTTAGAACAGTACCTATCACAGTAATCACAAGTACTTGTTTCATTATTATATATTAAATATGATTCATAGGTACCAATATGTCTGTTATGCTATTGGGTTGTCGGAAAAGTCATGACGTATTTTTTCTGTGGTTTTTTTTTGCAAAAATGTGTCATGACGTTTCTGACAACCCAATATTTATGTTTTTAATTATTTCCTAAGTAATATTTAAGTAATTATGAAAGTAAGATAAGTTACAAACCAAAAGAATTATTTGTGAAACAACTGATAAATATTAATGTTCTTAATATGTGAAAACAATAAGAATGAGACATACAACCTAACTGAAAAATAAACTATAACCAACAAGTTACCAAAAAATATGATGAAATGAAAAAGGAATAATGTATGCAAGGAGGTTCCAACTTCAAAATAACCAAAGAAATAAAACTGAGACAATAGTGAGATATTTTCATATTGTTTAACATTTCTTATTTTGCCAAACAACATGGAAATGGATAATTTCATACATTATTGGTGAGTGTTAAAATTGAAACAGTCTTATTCTGGTAGTCAATTTAACTATATGCCACCCAAAATTCAAACATTTATACACTTGATTTAATAATTCCAATCCTAGACTTTAATCCACAGGAAAACATCCGGGCAGAATGCAAAATCGACATACAAAGATATCCATTGCAACACTGTGAACAATGGTGACATTCCCATCAATATGAGACCAATTAAAGCCAATGGATCACTCACAGAAGTAGATATTGTTCAGCTTTGAAAAATGATAATATTGCTCTGTATTCATAATCAAGGAAAATTTTATATCGTTAAAAGCAAGTAAACACCTGGCATGGGAAAGAGGCTCCCCAGAACAGGAACAAAGGTTCTGACCTACAGTAAGGTGGCAAGGAACTCCTGGAAGGCTGTTTGAAGGAGGTAACCCTGAGAGTCACCACCATCCACAACCCCACCTCAGTGCAATTGCCTTTACCCCTCTTCTTACTCCAGCTTATAAGAACGCTTGCAATATTCAGATGCAGAACTGTAATTTCCCATTTCTACATATGTAGGAAAAAACATCGGATTAAATGGCAAAGGTAATAGTTCCTTCTTTATTCTATGCACTTGGGAGTAAAATGGAGAATAGGCAGCTAAAATTCCAAGCCATCGAGTGCTTTCTCAGTCATGATGCAGAGCTCAAAAACAAAATGGCCAGAAAGTCAATATCCAAATGATACTTCAAAATATTATTTTCTCCCTGATACGATACACTAAGAAGGGCACTCCTGTGGTGTTCTTGCCAAAAATGCATCACCTCAACATAATCATGCGAAAACATTCCAAATCTCCAAACCCAAATGGAGATACATTCTACAAAGGAACTGACCAATATTTTTCAAAAGTGGCAAGGAATTGAAAGACATGGAAATATTGAGGAACTGCTGCAGATTCCAAGAGACAAAGGATACATAATAAGTAATGCAACATGGGACACTGGATTGAATTCTGGGACAAAAAAGGCATCAGCTGAAAAACTGGTTTTGTTCAAGTTAGGTCTGTAGATTAGTTAATAGTATTGTACCAATGTTCAGTTCTGGGCTTTTAAAATTGTACTGTGGTCAGTTATTAACATTAGGAGTAATTTTACTATTTTTGCAACTTTTACAAAATCTAAAATTATTTCACAATAAAAGCATGAGAGATATATATGACTGCAGGATAAAGAAGGAAATCCTTAAGGCCTTAAGTGGTCTTGCCCCATATCTCGTCCCTTCCCTTCCCTGTTTCCTCCTTTTGCTTTCTAAGCACCACCTACACGGGCCTCACATTGAAAAGCTCTACAGGTGGCAGAAGTAAAGCTCCCCAACATTGCAAAGCTCTATAGGACTCATCCACCTAAAACATGCCATGCACCCCACCTGCACCCACACTTTACCTATAATCTGAGCATTTATTGAGTTCATTCATTGTAAGATTCCTTTACAAAGCTCTGACATCAGGGGACAACTCTATTTAATCTCCAGCTGCAAGGTTCTGGCACAAAGTAGATGATCAATAAATATCTTTAGAATGATGAATAAAGAAATGAATGAGTACAGAATATATTTAGTATAAAGGCCATATCACCTCTCTCTCTGCAAGTTATTATGCTATACCAAGGAGAAACAGCCTTATCTTGAATAACACAAAGTATTGCTATATCTTCTTTCAAAAAATCATTTTATTTTTGTATAGTTTCTTCTTTACTTCCCTAAACGATTTTCTACTTAACAGCATGTGGGAATACTACATTATTTCCATAATGTAGAATAATTATGTAAAAAATGTGTTTTAGGATATTTTTTCTACTTAAAGCAGAGACACGGCTGCTGAATAAGTTATGAAAAATAGAATCAGTATAAGGGGCCCCAAAGAAGTCATCCAGGTCTAAAAGAAATTAGATATTATGAAAGACCAGTGGAATTTGTTTGTTTCTTCAGCCTATTAAGATTACTCTTCAGTGGGATTATTACATCACTTTTCAGCGAGCAAAAGTTGGTTTACATGAATGATACTGTGTGATCACTGATGGAATTTCCTTTCCCTTCTAATATGAAAAAAAATGTGAGTCGTCTAGCAATGAGATATATCTTTTGTTATCAAATATTTTTGAAAAAAGTTTAATGTTTACTTAGTATATGCAGCTTATTATAGTCACATTACAAGATGTCTTAACTGAAAATACACCAGTCTTTCCCACTACCACTTCAGCAAGTATTCCATGCATCTAAAAAATAAATGTGGGTCAGCCGAGTGGCGCGATGGTTAAGAACTGGCTTGGGATGCCAGAGGGCCCTGGTTCGGATCCCACATATGAGGGCCAGTGACACTGCCCTCCACAGCTAAGATGCTGAACAACAGCTCAACCTGGAGCTGGGCTGCCGTGAGTCACCGGCGACAGCGTAGGGTGCAGCCCCTGTGGCAGTGGGTTGCCATGGGCTACCGTGTGTAGCCAGCAGCCAGTGTGAGCGGCCAGCAGCCGCAGTGAGACACCGTCCAGAAGCCGGCGACTGATCTGCCTCGCCCGGGAAGAGCGCAATGATGGTGCCAACTTGGACCAGTGAAGCAACGTCCTCCACAACTAAACTGAAGAACAAAACGACAGCAACTTGTCTGTTCCCCTTCCCCCAATTCCCCAGCACTGTTCCCATCCCCCCAATTCCCCAATAAAATCTTTAAAAAATAAAAATAAATAAATAAATAAATAAATAAATAAATAAATGTCGTCTATGTCTCCATGCCCTTTATTACTCATCATACATTTTTGCCTGAATTATAGGTATGGCAATAACACAGACATGAACCTTTCCTAAAATCAATGAATTTCCATGTCATTAAGTCCATGATTGAGAATCTAACCATTTATTTTGAAATGGCAAGTATGGTTCTTTTAACTGTATATTAAATATTAAAAATTCAGCTGTACATCTACATTAAAAAGAAAAATGACACGATGCACTTACGGGGATTTTTTTCCACATCAGCACTTTGGATTGCAAAACACAGAGACAGTTAATAAGTCGCATCTCTTGATTCTCTGGGAACACTTATCACAAGCCATATTATATCAACCCAAAGAGGGACTAGAATCCAAATCAGGTTTAGAATGTGATAGCAAAATTCACAAAAGAGAAGATCTTAAAAAAATAATAATTCTCCAACACTGGGGATAAATACTGGGTTAGATTCCAAAGTATAATCAACAACATAAAAATCAAAATAAGAGTGGTACACACAATAGAGGAACCATTTTTGTTTGTGTGTTTGTTTGTTTTTAGCATAAGAGAAACAAGGAAGCAGCCTGGATTTTGGCTCCATAGTGTCATCAGGGACTCATGTTTCTATCTTTCTGCTCTGCTGCCTTAGCACATAACTTCGTGTTATCCAAGATATCTGCTACGGCTCTAGACATCAAATCCATATTTAGGAAGAAGGTAAGGTCCTCATAGGTGAATAGATCTATGTAAAAAGTACTAAGATGTCTAGCACAACACTTCTTGTTATATCTCATTGGTCTCAGAGCCACACCTACCTGCAAGGACAGCTGGGAAAATATTATTTTCAACCTGGAGAACAAATTTCTGACTTAAATCAAAACAAATAGGAGAATAGATTGGGGGAAGGGGGTAATGAACAGTCTGTGACATTCCTATAAGAATGCAACAGTCCTCTTTTTAATTTTTTTCATTAACTAGGGCATGAACACTGCTCAAAAATTTTAAAGTATAAAAAAATGTACACAGTGAAGACTTTCACATCCACCCCTGTATCCATCTGCCAGTTTCCACCCGTTACACAACACTTATTCATTTTTATACCTTCTAGTTTATTTATGCAAATGTATGCAAATGAGATTATTCTTGTCTTTCCTCTAGGAGCTATTTCCAAATCAGCACACAGAGCATGTCTTCATTTTTCTTCTTTTTTGTTTTTCTTTTACAGCTGCATAGTATTCCATGGCTGGATCTACCAGGTTTTATTTGACTAGTCCCATTTTCAAACATTTGGTTTGGGTTTCAATCTTTTTTTCTGTTACAAGCAATACACTTAAGTTCTTCTGCAAGGTGCATAAGTGAATCTGTAAGAAAAATTACAGAAGCTGGACTGCCAGGGCAAAGGGCATATTTGCAATTTTGATAGATATCGCTAAATTGTTCCTTAACGTGTGTCGTAATGATTTACACTCCCACCTGCAACATATGAACAGGCCTGTTTTCCCATAACCTCTCCTACAAAATGTGTGTCACGTCAACAGTTCTCTTTATTCTGGATGTTCTGTCAGCCTCTTATTGTATCCTATTATTTGATGTGTCATAAATTCTATATGCAAAGGCAGAAATTCCTGGGATGGACTTCTCTGTGGTCAGAGGTGAGTGAGCAAATGTTTTAACAGAGTGATGGATGTAAATGATATGAGTGCAGTCCTGCTTCCATACTTGGCTTAGGGTTCATGCATGCCCATCCTCTGTAACTAATTTGACAGGACAGCTAATGGTGTACTCACTTTTTTAAACTCCAATGACATCCATGAGGCTTAGCTGCTTTAAGACACTCAGGAGGTATAGCTGAAAGTGGGCTCTCCTCCTGCACATCTAACCCATCAACACAGGTGGGCAATCCTACTGGCTCCATCTGCCCTTCATGTGGTTCTTTAGGGCTCATCTTAACTCTATCACTTAGAAGTCTACAGCTCAGACAAGTTTTTTAATTGATTTCTAAGGCACAAGACCTCTGCATGGCTTAATGCCATTTCTTGAAACAAACAAGAAGACTGTAAAAATGAACATGAGATAGCCATGTGGGAACAGGTGATCCTAAAGGGCAGGTATCTCCCTAAAATTTTCAGGAAGTAGAATTTAACCTCCTTAATTATTGCTACAATCGTGTTACATTAGAAAATCTGTAAAAAAAAGACAATGTTTTTTAAAAATCCAATATCCAAATAGTGTGTGTTACTTGTATTACACTGACTCTCCTGCAAATTGTTAAATTAACAGTTCCCTTTATTTTAGATTGATTTTGTCAACCTTCTATTAATTGTATTTGTACTAAATTCTATAATTAAAACCAGAAATCCAAAATAATGGTAACCAAGTTCAAGGATGCCAGCAATAAAGCTCATCTAAATACATATTCAGCTGTGAAGAGATGCAGTTATGGATGAATGCTGAGGCCAAAGTCAACCTTCCCTGCATCTTTAATCCAAAACTGCTTTACAAATGCAGTGTGAAAATTGGACTTCACTAAATGCCAATAATCATCTCATTGGTAAGACAGTTGGGGCGGGGGGGGGGAAGAAACCTTCCAAGTAACTAAAATATTCAAAGGAGTTATGGAATAAGTGACCTTCATTTAATTGCCTTTTGGATCATCTAGCAACTTTATAACTGAAATTTAGCCTAACATGTGACCATTAAATAATTAAGTCAGCTTTATTTTACAACTGACACAGCATAACAATCTGCTCCAGTGCAACTCATGTCATGGCATTTTGGAATTGAAGTCACTCACTTTCATTTTCTTGCTTCTTTACCTAGAATATAATTAATCAAAAAACAAACAAACAAACCCACAATTAGGTAATAGTATGTATCATTATTAAATTTCCTGATTTTGATGATTATACACTGTGGTTATGTAAAAGAAAGTCCTTGTTCTTAGAATAGACACACTGAATTATTTAGAGCTTAAGGGGTATCATGTCTGGAACTTATCCCAAAATGGTTAAGGAAAAAAAGTTATATGGATTGGTAGCTTGGTGGATAGAATGGCGAAACAGTGAGGAAAATTATAATCAGAGAGTACGTGAGAAGAATATAAAGCTGTACCTTGTTTGAGTCTTGCAAATTTTCTGTAAGTTTGAAATGTATCAAAATAAAAAGTTACCCAAAACATAGCCACAAAGATATTCAGCTCAAAATCCTTATGTATATACACACTCTTAACTAATGAGGTTCTTTTATTTTTATCAAAACTCAGATTTATTTTGCATCTCTGAACCCCCATTACATCTGTTGATCAGCTTTTCTTTGTCAGAATATAATAGTTATGAATTTGATTAGCTTACTAGGTAGTGGCTAGCTACAAATGATGAATCAGTCAGCTTGTCTACCAGACCTGGCTCACTTAACTCGGAAAAGGACATTAAATATTTGAAACTGTGGGGTGACCTTCAGTGAACTGCACCAGTAACAAAACCAGGGCATTTAGAGGAACACATGAACATCTCCAGGCCTCTGGTTACTTATTAAATGGTTCCCTGGTGACCCATGAGAGTTAATGCTTGCTCTTAAACACCCAACTTACACCAGCAAGTGACTTCGGAACTGAGTATAAAAGGCAACTGGAGCATTATGTACTTAACAGGTTGCCTGTAGACAGCCAACGTCCAGCTTGCTTTGCCTGTAAACACAGCAGCCAGCCGACCCGGAAGCCTGACTATCAAGATAATTGCAATCTCCACTTTGCTGTGCCATCATAAACCCAGAGCTGTATGCGGGTATTGCATCACTAACTATAAAATATAACTTGTCCATAACGGGTAAGGTTAAGGCATTTCAAATCACAGTATTGGCACTTAGGAACAACTGGTTTAAAAAAAAAGTCATAGAAGTGAACAATTTCACGTAATCAAGCAAAAATAATGCTAATTTTTAAAACAGTAAGTATAAAAAACAGATATTAAGAAAGCACTTCTCTGAAACTTTCAGGTGGTGCATATACACTGGACTGTTCAATGATTAACCAAATTTCACAAAAAGTGGATTAGGAATGTATGCTATGAACAAAATGGGGAATGTATACCATACTTCAATAACACACTGATATCGGTGTCGTCTGCCATTTAGAATTTTTGTTTTCAAAGAATAACTTATATAAGAACTCTGACTTTAGGGCTTCATGTGAAATCTATATTTTTCATATATATTATATATCAGTATATGGGAAAAATCAGTGAAGCCATAATGTTCAGTATAAATTCAGGACATGCTGGGAACATGCAATCTAGTTTTCACATCATGGCCTTTTCTTTCTATTTTTTTTCTTGCATATTCTGTAAAATCATATTTTCTTCTCTTCCATACTTGTACAATTATTTTTTTCTAACAAACCATTCCCTTAATGCACCGTAAATGGTTAGGTATTGAGGTTTCTAAGGAAATCCAAGAATGACAAATATCAAAGAGGTGGGAAGTTGTCAGTTCTTTGAATCTTTCCAAGTAGAAACAGATAAATTTGTTGAATGAATTTCATCATGAATAATATGGCTGTAGAACATTTGAGTGACTGAAAATTAAAGACATTATCATATCCATTTTTTAGAAGATATGGATAATAATGCATTGCAGTTTTGACAAATTTTACAATAGAAAATTTTAGCACATTCAACCACAAGTACACTGTGTCTCCCACAACTGGATGAAAGTATACCTGCAAATATTTCTGGTGAAAAATTAAAAGATCTATTTCCCTGTATAATATCTTTGTTTCATATAAAATTCAAATGAAAATGTCTTGGTCTACATACACAATAAAAGTCTTCCTAACACCAATAAAATAAAACTTATATCATGCTCATTCAGGCAACATGATTTTTAAATATTACAACTACTCGCCTCTTGGGACACCTCATTTTAATTTCTAAATCACTTGCGTTACAGAATTCTCCTCCTCTGAAATACTTAAAATATTTTAATAGCCAATCGAATCACAATAGCACCAATTATATACTAATTTTAGTAGGCAACTACATAATAAGAGTTATAAATTCACCTTCTGGGGATCCATTTCCTAATATATGGAATGCTTATGTGTTAATGTCTATTTAGATCATTATATAAGGCTCTCACTAGTTCTGAAAAAAAAAATCACACTATACTTAGCTCTTTGATTGGGTCAGGGATTACAAATGTGACTGAAAATGGACAATTCCCAAGAGGTTTCCAAAAGAACTGTTGTTTATAACTATGTGCCTACTCTTACCAGAGCATTATCATGTAATAATGCCATAAATCTCCTTTTGTCTAGTAATCCACATTGCCCTTCTTTTAGATTCCAATTTAATTTTAACAAGAAAATACATCTCCCCCACAAATAAGGTTAAACATACAGCATGAAATGCATACACACACAACAGAGCCCAGGATTTTTTTATATTTGTTTCTTTGTATGAAAAGCAATCATGATAATTGTGTTATATTGCACCCTTCCCTGTATCTACTTCCTTTGCAGTTCCTCCCACCAGACCCTTTAATGTTGGGCTTAGCCATGTAACTTGTTTTGGCCAAAGGAATGTTAGTGGAAATGACATAAGCAAAGACTTTAAATGTTCTTGTGCAGTTGGCCTTACTTTCTAGCACTTCTGCCATCACCTTGAGAAGAGTCTTTTTAGAATGAATATTAACTCTTAAGCCTGGACCCCACAATGAACATGTATAGGGAGCACCAGAGCCTAATCCACTGCTGGAGCATGGAGCAGACCAGGTCTAGCACACAGTTCAAAGTCCAACTCAGCTGAGCCAAGCCTGATTGGCCAAGCCACAGACAAAAGAGCTAGAAATATTAATCACTGCTGTATGCCACAGAGATTCTGTGGTAATTTGTTACACAAATAATTAATTAATGTAGTAGTCAATTATATAAGGCTTTATTATATCTAGTATATATATGTACATATACATATACATATGCATATATGTGTGTTATACACACACACACAACACACACACACACACACACATTCATAGTACCTATGTGACAAGCAGAGGTAGAAAAATTGCCAGTACTCTGCTCGCATCCATCATTGCATATTTTGACCATTTCTATAATTATAAGTGCTGAAGAACTGTAGAAAAGGTGAGATCAGCAATGAGAGTTCTAGGAACAGGAGAGACACCTGCCTGTTACCATCATTAAGAAATGGAGGATGGACTTAAGAGTGGTGGGCCCCATCCATTCAATTGTATTCATTCAAACAGCAATTTGGGAAATGGAAAACTCATGACTATTCCTTTAAAATTAAGTGGGTGACAAAATCTAGCTGACCAAAAAGTGAATCAAATTTAATTAACTTAATTAAATCTTTTTAATTCTGAAGAGGAACCTGTGGATCAAATTAGGGTTGTCACAATAGAAATGGGAAGAAGAACCAAATCTAGAATTCTAGAAACAAGCAAAAGACATGGTGGCTGGTTGATATTTGAAGTGAAGAGGTACAGATGACTCCAAGGTTTTTAACTTGGGAAGGGAAAGGGAGATGATGTGGTGAATGAAGACAGTGATAGAGGGTCATGGATCAGGAAGGTCAAGGATACACTGGGAAGTATAATGAGTTCACTGTGGGGTGTGGAATTTGGAGGGTCTGCAGAGCAGCAGAGTAGAGATGGATGGACGGTAACTGGGAAATCGGTTTGGCATGATCAGAACTACAGACTGAGGCGAGTGACAGTCTGCATGCTAGAATTGGATGAGATAACTCAGGAACAAAGTAAGAGTCCCAGTATAAGCCTTGGCAAGATGGACTGGGGGTTCAGCCTGCTAACCTCTGAAAGCCGTCACTATGCTTATGCTAAGGCCATGGCCCCTACTGGGGTTTCCAGCCAATGAGTAACCCCAACAGAGAAATTAAGGCAGGCCCATTCCTAGGAGACTTGGGGCTCCTCTGACAATTGACTTTGACTCAGGGATTCTTTCAGGTTTTTTGTACCTTCTTTAAAATCCGTGCCAGCCTAAGACACTTCCAACCACCCTCTTCTCCCTCTTTCTTTCACTCAAGGTCAAACTTATATCACAGTGAGAAGGCTCTCCCAGCCTCTCTGAGCTCCCTTACTCACACAAGTATTTCCCCTAATAAAACCCTTTCTCATCATCTGCTTCTCAGAGAATCTGGGCTACCGCAGGTACATAGAGATAACTGGGTGACTTTCCTCCCCTTATTGTTTCAAATTGTTTCAGCACCACAGAGGCAAACCCACAAAAATTTGCAAGACATTTTGTACCTTCTGCAAAAAGAAAAATTTTATCTACCATGCTTATATCACAGTGAGTATAGAATAAAGCTATTAAGTAGCCTACCTCTCTATTATAGAGAACTTACACAATTCAAAACATAAACAACATAGTAAAGACTTAAGAAAATTGACATCAGTTTCATGATATATGCAATTCAAACAAATACAAAATTTCACATTATTCTTATATTTCATTCACACACTCATGGAGAATATATGAATAATTTCACAAGGACATTTTTTTAATTAAATCTCTCAAGAGCTAAAATTCCTCCCTGAATATATTCCATAACAGAAAGTTAGAGATAAAGCTAACACCCATAAAATAATAAAATGTTAAAAAACAATATAAAAATAAATCCAAACTTCTGGGTAAGATTAAAGAGTACAAACCATTTTCAGTGAACTGATCTACCTTAAAAGAAATCATCAACACTACAACCATAAAAAGGAAGTACAGGGAAAAAAAAAAAACTCCACTTCCACTTTAGTGAAGATGCCACAATCCAATTCCAGAAAAAAGTGGAATGATGCTAACAAAGTTTTGACGTAGAAATAAGTGTAACCAAAGGATTTTACAGGTTTTCAAGAGAAGATTCACCAACAAAATTGTGATAGACAGATATTTTCATTCATGTAGCAATTTAGGGCATAGAACGTTCATGAATCTTCCTTTTAAATTAGCCAGATGACAAAATCCAGCAAACCAAAAAGTGAATCAAATTACAGAAGTCATGAATGGAAAGCCCGAGACAAAGAAGTTCTGTTGAGAATTGAAATCATTTGATTAATGCTTTAATTTTATTTTTGTAATAAATAATGGTCACTGATTAATAAATCAAAGTAATTTAAAGAACTAGAGTGACCAGTCTACCAGTGCCCCCTTCTGTCCCCTTCCACACCAGGTAAACACTTTCATTAATGTCAAATATATCAGTCTATATGCAAATACAAACATGTTTATTTTTATTAATTCTCTTTATTACGCACTTTCTAGAGATGAACGTTTTACTAATAAGTATATCTTAGAGTTCTTTCTACATCAACACAAAGAGCTCTTCTTTCTCCTTTCCCTTTCTTTCCCCGTTCCTCCTTAGCTGCAAAATATTTCATCGTATGAATGACTGATAATTTATTCAACCAGTCCCCTAGTGATGGGCACTTAGGTTGTTCCTAAGATAGGCTTTTATAAGCAACTCTGAGGTTAATAACCTTGTACATTTGTACATGTGCAGATATACATAGAAAGATAAACAACCAGAGGAGAAATTACTGGGTCGAAAGATAAATGCAGTTATAGTTCTGATAGATATTACTAAATTACCCTCCATAAGAGTGGTGCTCAATTGCACTTTTCCCAGCAATGCACGATAAGACCTATTTCCCCATAATCTCACCATTAGAAATATTGTCAGTCTTTTAGATTGTTGAAAATCTGATAAGAAATGAAAATTAATGTGTTTAAAATTTGCATTTCTACTATTATGAATGAGCTTGGGTTTCCTTTTTCATATCTAAGCACTTTCTGCATTTCCCATTTTAATTGGATTACTGATTTTCTGATACAGTTGATTTTAAACAAATTCAAGAATTATTACCACAGAGTATCATGGCATGTAGAAGCTGTAAAAATGTAAAAATAATATTATAACCAATTCATTTAGGGGCTGACAGAGTAAAGTGAAAATAGAAGCACAAATAATCTAATTTCTTCATCTTTCACAGTAAGAATTAGATATGATTAAAAGGCAAAATTTTAGTTACATAAGAAATGACGTGAACTTCAAGTTCTTTACAATCACTTTTTTTTTTTCTCTAACTTTAGAGGGATCCTTTAGAAACAACATCCTTCAGTGAAGCAGTTATCTGGAGTTCCACCCTTTAGATTATATTCTTTTTTATGCTTAATTTCAAGTAAAATTCAATATAAAATGTAAATTAAATTAGTATGTATCAATGTTTCAGTTGTTCTAAAGCATTCCAATTTATACTTTATCTTTCTATATGTATGGCTGAATAAGCCGATATTTGATACTATATTTTCTAAAAGTTAACAGTGTACATTTCTGGGTAAAAGTATCCGCAAAAAATTTTATTTTATTCATTTATAATTCCTTTCTTTATTACTTCAAATTTTATAATGATTATCATTATTTCAATTAAGGCTACAAAACTAATTAAAATTGTCAAGATGATATGTGCAAAGAATGCAATTTATAGCCAAACCAAGAAAGCCATTTTCTTTTCTTGGAAAGATAAGGATAAAAGAGTAATATTTCTGGTTATTCTAATAATAAACTAGTTAAAGATATCAAGAGTCAATTTTTATCTCTATGGCTGCAAATAAAACAACTCTGAATGCTGATGAGATTTAATTTGAAAAATTCTTTCCTATATTTCAAAATCATACACGGATCTGTGGGCTGTGAAACAAAAAGGTGCAAATGTATTTAAATAGAGCTGATTTATAATTAATTACCTCTTTGCACATGACATTACCCGATTACAGCATGCAATTTTTTCAAGGGTGCATGGGGTTCATACCCTGATGTGCGTAGAGACTGTCACTCATATTTGACATTCTAAAGTAAAAGTTGCCTTGAATAAGTCAAAGATCATTTTGCTTTATTTTTGTAAAGACCTCTTCTGTAAGGCATATTTACTAAAACTAAGAAGTTTTCTTCTCTAGCTAATTTCAAATTTGATGTCAGGATATCAAAACATGCCTAGATTAATTTAACACTGGCATTAAAATATTCTACACAATTGTATCCTGGATATTTTGTTCATAATGCAAAAAGATTCTGAATCTTATTTACATCTTTTATCAGGCTATCACCCTATTCAGTTTATCATTGGGTCCTGGTGTGCTTTTGTGGGCTGTGGTTCCAACGACAGTTAATTTTCAGAGCCTCTGCTGTTATTTTGGTCCGTTTGGTTGATCTGACATTGCTGGCGCTCCCACTGGTCCTTGAGAGGGCAGAGGGGTTTCTTCAGTTCAGGTCCTCAGCGTCTCTGAATGAGGAAGAGGAGTCTCAGGCCTGTGGGGACAAACAGAGTTCCCAGGCCAAGTGCTTGCTGCCGTGGAAACCCTCTTACTGATACCGCACAGTAGTCCCATGGTCTCTGGGCAGGGGAGGGAAGTCTCAGGTCCACGGAGTCAAAAGGGCTCCCAGGCTAAGCTGCTTGTTGTAGTGGGACCCATTTTGCTGGTGCCACCCAGCCACCCCCATGAGAAGTCTCCTGGTGGTGAGAGAAGTTTCAGGCCTGGCTGGAAGAAGTGCACTTTGCCTGGCCACTTATTATCAGCTGAGATCCCAATTGATCCCTCTGCCAGTGGCACCAGGCTCTCCCAATGACATTGGAAGGACTCCTGTTAGATCCGTGGAAGGAATTAGCTTCCCTGTGCCACCTTCTGTGTGTAGGTCAGGAGTCATGAAGTGCCTGATTGGGTCATGTCTTCTGCTGATTGGAGGAAACATAAGATGCCCTGCCACGGTGCTGTTGTTCCTCTAGTCCTGATGTCACAAACCAGTTTGCCTTTCTCTTAGCACCTTTCAGAGCTCTCCATTGGTTGTCTTTTGCATTATTTCTAGGAATTACAGCAATACTCAGTGGAGAACTGTGGAGAGAAATGACTCTACACCATCTTGTCCAGACTATAAGTCTGGGTGATCCTTTTTTGAAATATAGGTCCGCTCACATCACACCTTGGTTCAAAGTCTTACAACAGCTTCAGATATCATTTGGACAGAAGCCAAAGTCCTTAAAATGGTCCAAAAACCCAACATAATTTGCTCTTGCCTTACAGTGACCTCTCGGACCTTGTCTCCTCTTATCACCCCAGGCCCCCATTTCCTCTGCTCCAGCCAAACGGCCACTTTGTGCTTCATCAGACTATTCCAGAAGTCAGGCACCTTCACACACTAGTTCTCCTGCCTGGAATATTCCTCCTCCCAACAGCCAGATGCCTCATCCTCCAACTCCTTTAAATCTCCGCTCAAAAAATCAGCTTTTCAGGGATGCCTCCCCTGAATTACCTACATAGACACTGCCAGCCATTCTCTCAGCTCTTCCCATCACTCGTATCGCTCTCAATAGCATGTCATCTGACGTATTGTGTATTTAGGCAGCTGTGTACTATTTGTAAGGTAAGCCTGACACTTAATAGGTGCTCAGTAAAACTGCGGTGATAAATAAATGAATAACGGGATGCACATTCACACACACACAGGCCCAAACATCACTTACTGTGGTTTAGAATAGCTACACCAAACTGCTTTGTGGGAGAGAACACACCTGAAAAGAAACTGCACTAGAACATACAAAAGGCAACAGCAGGTGGGGTAATTCCCAGCCAAGTGAACACTCAGAGGTCATTTATTCCCACCAACCAATCCTCGCTAACTGTAAATCAATTAAGGAAGCCCCACCCTGTGGGTTCACCAGGCTTGTGTGGACTTTATGTTGAGAAAGTGATACTCCACATAGGTGAATTTCCGTGACTACAAAAGAATCAGTACAGCTTCTCACTTTGAAAGACAAGTAGTGATCCTCCAGATAGCCTGTGTAAACAAGTTTCATAAAGAAAATCGCATGAAAAATAATAATTACATGTGCTTTCAACATGATAAGCACTGATTTAAACATTCTCTATTAATTCATGTAATCTTCACACAACCTTTTGAGGAAGTGCTGTTATTATCTTCTTTTCACATATGTGAATACTGAGGTGCAGAGAGGTTAAGTCACTTGGCCAAAGCCACACAGCTCTCAAGTTACAGAACTGGGATTTGAAACCCAAGCAGATGAGTTTCTGACTCTACTTTTAACTATCACCCTATACCTCAAAAGAAGTGGCCTGAATGAGCTCTCCTACATAGCCAAAAAAGAACACAACTCATGAGCAAACAAAATGATAAATATTAATAAAAATTAACTTGGTTTATTTTCCCCAAACGTCAATTTGAAGCTAACCTGTTAAGCAAAAGTTCTACTTGCACTCAAGTAAATGCTTATAATTAACTATGAGAAGCCTGTACAGATTCTTTTTTTTAAGATTTTACTGGGGAATTGGTGGAGGAGAACAGCGTTGTGGAATCGAGGAAGAGGAACAGACAAGTTGCTCTCCGTTTGTTCTTCAGTCTAGTTGTGGAGGACGTGGCTTCACTGGCCCATGTTGGTATTATTGTGCTCTTCCTGGGTGAGGCAGTCGCTCACCGGCCACTGGATTGCCACTCACGGCAGCTGACCAAAATGCACTCCAGCTGCCGACCAGCCCCACTGCAGCCTACGCCATCGCAGGCGACTCATGGCAGCCCAGCTCCAGGTTGAGCTGTTGTTCAGCATCTTAGCTGTAGAACGCAGTGTCACTGGCCCTCATATAGGATCCGAACCAGGGCCCTGCTGATCAAAGCTGGCGTCCCAAGTCAACTCCTAACCAACGCACCACTTTGCTGGCTCTAGAGTCTTAAATGTAGCACATTCTCTCCTGTTATTTATAAAATGTTATATCATATGAAGACTGACAATTAAGTTTGTGAACTCATCCTGGAAAAAGTGCTACATATCTCATTGCTGAATATCACTATAGTCACCTTCAAAGTACCCCCCTTGGGAAGCTATGCACCAATGCCAGTGCCTAGTCCACCCTTCAAAGCAATTTTGGAACTGTTTTTCTGGAATAGTCATCAGAGCTGTTGTTGTATTACCCTTGATGTCCTGAATGTCATCAAAATGTCTTCCTTTCAATGTTTTCTTTCCCTTTGGATAAAGAAAGAATTCATTGGGGGCCAGATCAGGTAAGTTGGAAGGGTGATCCAATACAGTTATTTGTTTACTGGCTATAAACTCCCTCACAGACAGTGCCGTGTGAGCTGGTACATTATCAGATGCAAGAGCCATCCATGAATTGTTGGCAAAAAGTCCAGGTCGTGTAACATTTTCACGCAGCTTTTTCAGCACTTCCAAATAGCCAACTTGGTTAACTCTTTGTCAGTTGGTACAAATTCATAATGAATAATTCCTGTGATATCAAAAAAGGTTAGCAACATTGTTGTAACAAGTTCACAAACTTAATTGTCTGGCTTCTTATACTAACCTGATAGAATAAAATCATATCCATTAACCACAGAGGACATTAACTCATGTTTGCCACATCAGTGTCAGTCTCTGTACTGTCATCATTAAAAGGCCAATTTCACAAAGGTAACATTTGCTGTTTCTGAATGACTATATGGTTGAACTTTGTGAAGCTCCCTGTGTTGGACCATTTCTGACCTACAATTATAGCCATTTTAAATGGCTCAATCGAATAGATTCAAAGCTCAATTTTTTTCAATGTTTCCTAGAATCAGTCTTTTCTAGTTATGGTTTTTATGTTTCTATAAAGTCAGAGACTAAAGGTCACCTTGATTCTATGTACGAAGCATACCCTTTCAATATAATATGCTTCCTCCAGTTCAGAAAGCAGAACCCAGGAGAATGCCCACTGCATCGCCTATTTCCTACGGATGTATTGATTGGTTTTCCTATGACGTTCTAAGCAATAACACTCTCTTTTTTTCCACCCACACCTTGAAAGGCTAAAAATTTAAATAGGATTTAAAATAAATCTGCCAATGGCATTATTTCCTATTTCAATTTTTCCACTTACATTTGAATGAAACCTGATTTGCTCCCAAGTTATACTTTCAAATCCTTCCCCCTTCTTTCTCTATTTTTAAGTAGTTTATTCCATATGTTCTGTAAATATCTGAGTGTAGCTACTTTAGGCTTTGAGATCTTCTCTGAAAAAAATATATATGCTATTTTTCCCAGAGTCAGTAAAATTTTCTATTTGTCCTTAAGGTAGATGAAATCATTTATTAATTGGAGCAGGCCTCCCTAGCTAGAGTCCTCCGATAAAACGGGGAAGAGCACATCATGGCATTCCAAAAGGACAGATAGGTGCACAAAGATTCCAGGGAACCTGGGTGAACATTAGTTGACAATGACCAGCAGAGGGATTGAATCAGTGTCCCTCTGATTGCCTCAGATCCTCTTTTTTTTTTCAATTGTTTAAATTACATTATATTAGTTTCAGGTGTACAGCACAGTGGTTAGACATTTATACAAGGTATGCAAGTGACTCAGGTCATCTTGATTGAGACCTTAATATAAAGGTCTTAATATATTAAAGACCTTAATATAAAGGTGCATCGTTTTAACTTAAAAAGCCTCATGGAAAGCGCCAGTGACACAAAGAGAAGTCACACATGGCTCCTGTTTTCAAAAAGGTAGACGACTTCATCTCATTTTGCAAGGCCAACCCAAACCCAGCAGGCAGGCCCATCGGGCTCGTCCGGAACCTTGGTATGGGTGACCCACTGTCTTGTCCCCTCAGCTTTCTGTTCCTAAGGTCCACTGACGGAGGTCACATGCCCCACGTCCTCTCTGAGTTCAGGCATCTGGATCTGTATTCCAGAGCTCTGGGGGTCTAGTGGATGTACTAATACTTTAATAGTCCCCCTACACTCCCTCAAGAGTACACCTGCAACCTGAGACATTGTTACTCTGTGGGGACCCCAACTTTTCAATCAAACTGGGTGCAAAAAGATTTAAAATATACACCAGTAGTCCCTGAACACCTGTCATAGTTCAAATTCACACACTCATACTATATATATATATATATATATGTGTGTGTGTGTGTGTGTGTGTGTGTGTGTGTGTAATTCAAATTTACTAAAATTTCTACTAAAAATAGCCAGCAGGCGTGGAGCATTTACTCTGTGTACTGTGTCACATGCTTCAGAAATGTTACCTCATTTAATCCTCACAAGATTCCTATGAAGTAGATGTATTCTTCCCATTTTGTAGAAGAGGAATCCGAAGCTCAGAGTGCCTTCCTTGAAGACACGTACAGTACTTAAGCCACATTTTGAACCCTAGGAGCTGGATTTCAGAGCTCATGAGCTTACACAGCATATCTTACGAGAGCACAGTGATGGAGGTCACAAACTAATTCTATGAAGCACACATAAAGACATGGCAATAAACTGATGTTTGAACCTCAGTGGCTCCCCATCCAATATGCAGTCACCAGATAACGGCCTTCCTTGTCTTTCACGGCATGCTCTGTTGCCTCTAACAGATACAAATATGCTGAGGCCTGCACCTTCCCAGAACCCACTCAGCTTAAAATAAGATGAGCTCAGAGTAAGGACGGATGCTTCATTGCCAAAACCTACCCGACTGTCCCTCAGTGAAACTCATGTGTTTCTCATCCCAGAGAAATGCACACGGTGGCCCAGGCTAGGAGAAAAGATCTGCAGTGATTTCCACTTCTCTGCCATGAAAAATTTCCCACAATTGTTTTCCAATAATGAAGAATTCTGAGGTTGAAATTCCACTCTGCCAGTGTTCTTACAGGTTTTGAATTTTGTCCATGTTCTTTTTAAAAAGAAAAAAAAAAAGGCTATATCCGGCACAGAAAAATTATTTCAAAGTCATTTAGAAAGAGGGAAAAAAAAAATAGCACAAAATGTGAGTGATTGATACCAGCAAATTTCTAGCCATGAAGGTTAAAGGTTCCTTCTCTTCTTGCAGTTGCCCCCACCCAGCCACATTCCTGAAAACCCTCTCTGATTTTAAAAGCTGTAGCTCCGAGGGTGCTGCTTGCGTGCATCCTGGGTTGGAATTTGGTTCTACTTCCCCAACACATCACAGCGACCATTTCCTCCTCAAACATCAATCAAGGACTCCAAAGTCTAGGGTATGGAGAGAGGCCCCTACCTCACAGCAGCGTAAGGGCTCTAATGTTGGGTGTCTATAATTGCCACAATTGTCTGCCTAGGGGATTTAGCATTGACTCCATATGTCAGGAAGGTGAGGAAGCCATCAGTCAGTTCTGTCCCATTGAGACACTTCACCCTTACAGAGAGCATCTTGTACAATTTGAGAAAACAACTCCTTTTCTGTATTTGATTGCAAGAACAGCCGTGAATCATGTCTCTTTGTAATGTGACTTTGCAGACCTTGTTATCTAGACTTGGTATCTATTTCCTCAAATGGTTTGCTCTGGCATGTAAAATGTGGCAAAAGTGCCAAGGTGGCAATTTTGATCCTAGGGATTTGCACCTTCTATTCTCTCCCAGAGCTCTGCCAACCCACCACAAGAGCCCACCAGACTTGCCTGTGAGAGGATGAGGGACCCGGTGAGCCAGATCATGTCCGTTCATCCATGCCAGCTGCAACCTCAGACATGAGAGGCCAGCCATGATCAGCTGAGCGACACACCCACCCCACAGTGAACTGCAGATGCCAGAGGAACCCAGCTGAACCCGAAAAATGATCCTCCCCAGCCCTGTCACCAGACTGTCAACCCATACAGGAGTGATTGAAATAAACAGTTGCTTTAAGGCACTAAGGTTTAGGGTGGTTTGCTACATAGCCAAAGCTGACTAATACATTTATTCTACAAATAACTACAGCAGATAGGGAAGGGGAAAATCCCTGTCAACAGACAACTTAAATGTTGATAAGGGATGATCAAACATTGCTTTTTCTCTTGTAAAGTAGATTTATTTTCAATATGTTCAACTGTACCACCATATAATAATACAACCTGAATTAAATCTCTAGTATTAAATATTTTACTTTCTGGGGTTGTTCTTTTTTTTGGAAATGACAATGTGATATAATAGAAGCATATTGGTGGGTATCTAAGAAAAGGGCTTTTTAACTTGGGCTCTTTCACCCACTAGCTCACCCACTCCCTGACCCTCAAATCTAGGAGAAAAAAATGAAGAGACTTGATGTCATGCCCTCTATGGCTTGGTCCAAGTCTAAAATAAAGGATTTGATGTCATTTTTGTCTGAAACATTAGCATTGTTACCACTATATTGCTATGATGGAATGAAGAACACTGCATTTAACACTCCAACTAATGGCCATTATCTTCAGGGTGCCAAACATGGCCCAAGTCATACAGACACAGCAGTGGAGAGGACAGACATGCCCTAGGATGTGCTCGAACTCCCTTCCAAGTTTAAGAGAACCAACCACTGTCCTTCTATTCCCAAAACTGTCTTTAGTGACAGTGTGTTGGTAGCTTGAAGCCAGACATAGGGGGAGTATTTACACCATGGAAATCAGCAAATCCTACAAATCATTGTTCCTTCCTGGAGAGCCGGTGGTTAAACATTTACCAGGACAACACTGGACTGTTCTCTCATTAAGTCAACATTCTAACAGGGGAGCTCAGCTTTATATAACTATGCACAAAAGATTTTATTCCAATTGTGAGAAGTGTGGCAAAGCAGGGAAGGGAGTCGTAAAGCACAGGGAGACAACACATACTCCAGGCAGAGGGAGAGTACTGTGAAGGCTTTGAGCAGAAAGGAATATGCCACATCTGAGGAAATGGAAGAAGGCCAGTGTAGCTAGTGGGTGTGGCTGGAGCACAAATCCTTGCAGGAAAGATGGTAAGGTGTGAAGGAAGACTTCCGGGGTTCAGACTGTGCAACTCTGTGACGGGGGTGGGGGGGGGCATTAATAAGGCAGCAGGACCAGGTCAGAGGGGAAGGGAGGAAGAGAATGAGGCCCATCTTAGAAATGCTAGGTTTCAGGTCTCTCCAGGACACTGGATGGTGATGTAACACTGGGAGCCACTGTGTCCAGATGGTAAATGAAGCTGTAAGTGCAGATAAGGCTCCTTGAATAAAGAAAGACTGCAACTTAGAGCCAGCAAAGTAAACTGAGTGGTCAGGGAGAAGGGAAACAAGTACGACAGCAAGGAAGTCCCCCCAAAAAAAAAAAGTTTCAAGGAAAATGGGGCAATTAACAATGTAAAATTCTAATAAAAGATCAAGCACCAAGAGAGCTAAAAACGGCCAATATGTTTTAAAATATGAAGGTCATTGGTGGCTTTGGGAAGACTAGTTTGGAGGAGTGATGGATACAGAATCCAGGTTGATATGGATTGGATGAAAGGGGAGAATGCAGGCAAAGAGCATAGGCAAGTCTTTAAAGATATTTGCTGTATATGAAAAGGAGAAAGAAAGGAAAGCAACCTGTTAGGGTCAAGAGAGGGCATGGGGTTTTCTTTTAAGAGGGGAGAGGCTTGTCATGCTTACTATTATTGTACGGATCTGGTTAAAGGGGAAATATTGATAACACAACAAGCAGATGAGATAAAAAGGTTAGTGTAAAATCATTTAGAAGTCAAGGTACAAGCCACAGAGGTAGGGATGGCCTGGGAGAGCAGGAGGGGAACAGGCGGAGAGAGAAGCTGAAGAGGAGGTGGGGTTTTGGTGGCAGGAAGTGGGTGGAGATGGCCTTCAGGGTCTTCTCTCTCCTCCAGGATGTAGGAGGTCACATAAACGGCTTAAGAGTGGGGCAGCTGGGGATTCAAAGAAGGAGAAGGTGTTAATGAATGAGTAATAGTAGGAAAAATCAGTGGGTTTGGAACCTGACAGACCTGGCTTTCTACCACTCAGTAGCCTGTAACCTTAGACACGTAACATAGCATTGCTAAGTCTCTTTCATTTGACCAGCATTGACTGAGCGATTACTGTATACTAGCAGTGCACTAGGAATGCCAAACATTGGGTAAAGCTCTTGAATTCAAAGGCTTCGTCATCTGTTGGGCAGTAAAAGGCGTCAGACAAAATCAACACAGGATTAAAGGTGCTAAGGTGAAGGGAAGCATGAGGCATTCTAGGGGCACAGGGAAGGGGCTCCACTCTAGGCTGGCAAAGTGACAGACAGCCTTCTGGGGCAATAAACATAGCCTCAGGTTCCCCAATGCAAACTAGGGAAAATCGATCAAGTGATTAGTTAACAAGGCAGTCTGCATAAGGCATCTCAGCATGATGCCTACAATGCAAGAGTGTATCAATACGTTCAACACTGCTGTCCTTGAAATCCTCCTGGTACAACCGCGACTATTCGGCTACCATACAAAGTTGCCACAAACTTCCATTTTCTGCACAAATTTTCACTTTGCCCCATGTTTCTCAAGACATATTCTTCCCTAACAATGGCTAGACACCATTAAAACTATCCCTGATAGCTAAAGTCCAACTTAGAAAAACAGATAAAATAACTAACAATAATGTCTTGCATAGGGAGTTGTAGCCACTGCATGTAAAAGATTGCACAAATTCTATCCCTTTGTTTCTCTTTCATGTTTATGAGTTAGATGCAGCTGGATCCTAGATATCTGAGTCCCTGCCTACCTTTAAATAAATAAATGTCCCATGTATCTGTTAGCAATCTTGATTGCAAAGGGACAACACCCCAACTTAAACTGGCTTAGATAATGTAGGGGACTACTTAGCTCATGGAATTGAAGTGGCCTGATCAGGCCTCTCAAATGATGTCTCTAGGGATTTGGTTCACTCTGGTTTGTCTTCGGCAGGGTTAGCTTACACTTTAGGCCCCCAAAATGGTATCTGAAGTATCCCAACATCTTCATTCACGGGAAAAAAAAAAAAATTCAGGTCCATATAACATCCTTGCAGTTCATGAACCAGCAAGAGAGAAAGGTTCTTTGGCCTTAAGTTCAAGGAACCATTCCCTCACTTTGCATTGGCTCTGAAAAACCAATTCCTGATCCAATGCCTATGCAGTGACATTCAATGAAACTTTCTGCAGTGATGGAAATGTCTTTTAACTGTATCTGTTCACACATGGCTTCTGAACACTTGAAATGTAGCTACTGTGACTGTGGAAATAATTTTTTTTTAATTTTACATTAGTTAAAAATGAAACGTAAAAAGCAACATATATCTAGAGGCTACTATATTGGACAGTGCAGCTCTGTAGGGAGGGAAGGGTGGGCCACGCTGGTTGGCTAAACTAGTCAGTGCCTATGGCCTTGAGCTGGGGATGAAGTTAATTCCTTTCATTTCACAAAAGGAAGTCTTTCTGCCCAGCGTCCCGGGAGCCCACCATTTTTATTTCCCATAGATTAATGGTCCAATTCAACATGAAACCCTTTGCCAAGGGGTCATATTTATAAATCGTACCTCGCACAATGCCACATGAAAGTCACTCTGGAATAACAGCTGTTTAAAGCTGAGAGTGACCTCAGGGCTCACACACTTCAGAGGCATACTTCACAGAGAAGAAATGGGCTGGGAGCATCAACTGCTTTGCTTATGGCTTTTACGACCGGGGCCAGGACATGCTGACCTTCAGCCATTTTTCCTCTGGAAATTTCAGTCTTTATGACACCGCATACCAATAAACCTACTGTGACAGAACCAACCTCATTTCACAAGAAGCTTCATAATCATTAGCCTATTGAAGCTTCCAGGGACGAACGTTACCATAAAGGCCCAATAGTTTACACTCAAAAGTCTAAATGAGCCCACGAGGTCATGTAAATGAGGTGGGTTGGTCTGGTGGGGACTGTGGTTGATTGGCTACCACATGCCCTATCTAAAGCAGGCAGTCAAATATGACCTTAAGGGTATGTCGACCAGGGTAGCCATGCCTTCTGATTTTCTCAGAAATCCAGATTTGTATATGAACTCCCCAGATTTTTAAATGCTGGCCACTCATGCTTCAATGTTTCATATATTATGTTAGGCTAAGCAAGATCTGTCTGTAAATGGGTTTATCTTCTAGCTTGTGGCATAGATGTATAAAGTCTAGCCTGAAAATCAGAGCCTCAGAGTCGTGGCTGGTGCTGGTGCCCATGTATTTCCATGCATGGCAACTGACAGCTTCCAACGCCAACTAGGTTTGAGGGCTTTCTCACTCCACTGCTCTGGCGCCTGCTCGACCATCGAGGGACTGGCAGAGGTGCTGAGGACATAACAGCCTCAGGGAGAGCTGCCCTCACACACTGACAGATGGGAACTGGTGGGTGAATACCACAGTTCTCTCACCCCTCGATTGGAATAATTCTGAGGTTTGTTCCACACTGTCTCCCAGATCTCCCCAGCGGGATGGAGCCTTAGTTGCCCGGAGTGTAAACTATTTGATAATTCACCCTTCGTTGGCTGCCTTCCCTTACCTGTCTCACTTCCCCACTGCCCCGTCCCATCCGTGCTTCCTGGGATCACATTCCAGATAAATTGCTTGGGCTTAAATCCTTGTCTTGGAGTCAGCTGCAGGAAGAACTCAACCTACAGACACCATAAACCTGAAATTGTTTTAGTGTGATGTTTTTTGTTTCATTTTTAATTTGTATTTCCCTCTAGTAATGAAAGATGCCAGGGCTAAAATCTATAAAAAGTTCACAACATAGTCTAAAGTCCCATCTACTCTGGTATTCTGATGTTGTTAAAATTCACAACATAGTGCTGGGCCTGCTGCCCTCTTGCATAATGAAGCCATGCTATAGAAACAAATGCTCACCTAAAAATAGAATCCCTTATGTCTACCAGCACAGTAGTTAGTTTCTCAGCACAGCAACTAGTTCTGCCCCATAAACTTTTCACTGAGGCATTCACTTCAAACGGGTGCACTGCTCACCACACTGCACTACAATGTCTTCAGTACGGAGTTTTGCACAATGTTGAAGAGAGATCTAATGCAAAAGCACTCTCTCATTACAACCCATGTTTCCTATAGAAAACGGAATGGAAAACCAAAAATTCTAATGGGAGAAACACGAATGTCACCACTTTCAACTGTATGATGTTGAGGTGATTAAATCACAAGCTTCCTGTCACACCTGTATGTGATCTGGTTCCCTCTGGGTTCCCTGTGGATTTATGTGACAATAAAAGAAGGGTTCTCACAAAAGAATAAGAAATGACATGATGTTATCATTTAACACGATGTTATCTGCTTTTCTGTCCCTAACACAAATTTAAGATATAAAATCATTTTCCCCCTTCCCCACCCCCGCCCGCTTCCCAGTCCAAAATCATTTTTAAAACTACATTTGCCTATTCAAGAGTGTAGCTCATTTAATTAAATATGGAATTCAAACAGTACCTTGGTCTAATAAAGGATCTAAAACATAAACATAAAGGTTAATAAGCAAGGCTTGAATTCTGAGGACACGTTCAGGACAGATAAAACAAATAGCTGATACCCAGAACATTCGGGGAATAGAAAATTAAACACATTTTCATTACTGAATATAACAAAAAATATCTATTTTGACTCAATCTTAGATATTGAGAATCTTTCCAAAAACTGCTAGCAATTTCCTGCCTTCCTAAGTACAGTATAGGGAATATTACTCAATCATAGCCAAATAATTCAGAATCTTGTAGAGTCTCTGGGTGCTCAAGCTGAGTATTACTTCTGATAGAAATTAGGCCACAAACAGGAAAGGCCGAGTGAGCACATCCTCTCAGGAAGTTTACGGAATTAATTTGTGATGTCAGCTTGCTTGCTATCAGTGTTCACCTTGGCTGCACATTAGAATAAAAAAAGGAGCTTTCAAAAAAAAAGTCCAATGTCTTGTCCACACCACACTGCAATTAAATCACGCTCTCTGGGGGTAGGGCCCAGGCATCAGCATTTTTTAAGTTCCCCAGGTGATTTCAACGTGAAGCCCAAGATGAGAATCACTTCATACCGGTTGCCTCTTCCTCCCAAATGTAATATGTCTATTGAAGTTTCTTTTCAGACAGATCTAATGGGGGGACAAAATCTCACAGGGAAACTTAATTTTGCACATTAAACAGGTCCTTTAAAAAAGCAAAAACTTAAAAGCCAGGACACACAGCCAGACTGCCCGCGTTCTACTTCTGCCTCTGCTATTAATCAAGTGGATGACCAGGGGTCATTGCTTAACCTTTGTGTGCATGATCTGACCTCATAGGTTTATGGAAAAGATTGTGTGTGTACATGTGTGTGTACATATGTATCAGAACAGTGCCTGGCATGCAGAAAACACCATATATGTTTGCTGTTATTGGTGATAATGATAATAAAAACAAAAATTTAAAGGTATGTGCAAAATTAATTAGAATGCATTAAAAAATTATTAGTGAACACCAACTTCCAAAAAACTGGTTGTTCAAAGTGTGTGTATTTGCCTTTTTAAATTATTTAAACAAAAGAAATTATGATAAACATGAAAAATTGTAAAAATAATTATATTTTTATTTTAGCTTTATTATTGTGATAAATGCTTAAATGCCTCAACTGTCCATCTAGAATGTTTTTGTTTATAAAAGCTTTATTCTTTGTTTTAAATTTGTTTAAATTTTTCAATTACACTTGACATAAAATGTTAGATTAGTTTTAGGTGTACAACATAGTGTTTAGATATTTATATAGCTTACAAAGTGATCTCCCCAATAAACCTCATACCCATCTGACATCATACATAGTTACAATATTATTAACTACATTCCCCATGCTATACTTTCCATCCCCGTAATTATATTTGTAAATGGCAATTTGTACTAACCAAAAGAAAAAAACAGTCTTGTCCTGATCATTAAATATAGAAAGAACTTCACAAAGACCCCATCAGTAGGATCAAACAATCTTAGATTGGCATGAAAATGAACTAGAGAACCGAAAATGCTCACTCTAACTACATTTGTAATTCAAACAAAGGAGCATGACATTATGTCAATACCAAGTGTCTGGGAATTCTATTAACTACAAAGCAAATGAGTTTTCCATATAACAGGAAATAAAATTATGAACAATACACACATCCCTCTGCACATCCCTCTAACCCAGTGTCTCAAACTAATTTTGCTATCAAAAGGTACAAACGTCCCATTATAATAGCTTCAGAGCATGGAAAGCATTCAGTGTAATTTCTCTCAAGACTAGGAACAGCTAAATATAAGCAACTCAAAAAACTGAGGCATAATTTAGTAATGAAATTACATTAGGAGTAATATATTTTGAATTAAAACCGGTGAGTATTATACCTTTCTACACTCTGCTTACAGTGCATTCAAATAAGCACTGCTATTGTTCTTCGCATGATAAAGTGCTGTGATGGTGACATGAAAATCATATTAATGCACCCTAATACTGATTCCGAAGAAACTGCAATGATACCATTATTAGAAATTCTACTAAAAAAAAAATCACATGAATCCAACCTCCAGGAAGAACTTGTAAAAGATTCCACTCTGATAAGATTTCTTGTTATGTTGCATCTACATAGCCTAAGCAATCATAACATTTGGTTATCTTACACGAGCTGGAATTTATTGAGGCAAAAACTCTGGGGCTTATGCCAGTCTAAAGAAGATAGTGTTGAGAATAAATGGAGTTTAATCTGGAAGTGGATTTGATGAGGAGAGAGATCTGTTCCTCAGCAATTAGACAGACTGCTGACTATCAAAATTATGCTAAAATACACTAAAGGTTTATTGTCTAAAGATCTATCTAGCACATACGAAGGAGGGGCAGCTGCCTGATTCCAATATAGCTGTGATAATCCTAAAGTGATTATCTAAGAAAAAAAACACAGACAGTCATGTTGGAGTCCAATTCTTCTTGTGAATAATATCACTTTCTCCTATCCAAGAACTTTAAATCATCATGAAGCTTATTCCATAAGATACTTCAAGTTCTCAAGGGTCCAAAAAAAACTTTCACCTAGGATGGACTATTTAATAGTGAGTTATCGTAAAAGGAAGTCTTCTACACAATAAATCCATTCTTTTGCCTCCCATCACTCTGTTCCCGAAACATGAGCAAATACATAAACATCGTGTTTGCCCAAACAGATCTAAGCTTCAATGCTTTAGATCAAAAGACCACACACAGCACATTCTAAACAGAAGTCACTATTACCTTGAGGAAGAAAAAAAAATGGATTTAAAGATATATGTAAACAAATGGTCAGCTAGCTTTCAAAACAGCATAATTGTGGTCCCTCACAATTAGTGAGGGACTAATTGTTTAGTCAGAGACTAATTGTTTAGTATATACCAATAATAAAAGCAACCACAATGGAGCTTCAAGGCATTATGCTAAATGAAATAGGCCAGACACAAAAAGACAGATACGGCATGGTATCACTTATACATGGAATCTAAATAAATAAATAAATAAATAAATAAATAAATAAATAAATAAATAAATAAAAATCAAATCTACTTATAGAAACAGGGTAGAAAAGTGGAAAAGTGGTTGCCAGAAATGTAGGAGTCGGGGGAAGGGAAAGTTTTGGTAAGAGAGTACAAACTTTCAGTTATAAGATAAACAAGGTCTGAGAACCTAGTCTATAACGTGACTATAGTTGATAACGCTGTATTTATTGTATAACTGAAATTTGCTGAGAGTAGAACTTCAATGTTCTCACCAAAAAAATGATAAATATGTGAGGCAATGGATGTGTTAATTAACTAGTTGGGGAATTCTTTCATAATGTATACATATATCAAATCATCACATTGTGCACTTTAAATATCTTAGTTTTGTCAATTATACCTCAAAAAAATGAAATTTAAAAAATAAAAGAAAAATTTACGATTTTTTTTTAAAGCTACCACAAAGGACTGAGAGTTTACAAACAAACAGGCATTGTGCAGGACACTGCATGTATCACGTTTGGCAACAACAATAAAAAGCAATACCTCATTTTACAGATGATGAAACCAAGACTCAGATTATTAAAGATATTCTCCAGAGTGACTCACTTAATTTGAGGTAGAGCCAGAACTCAAAACCACATTCAACTTCAAACCTGGTTTTCTTAACCACTTTCCTGCCTCCCAAATTAGGATTTTTTTAAGAAAACTGCCCTGGCTTAAACAAAAGTATTCACCTAGTACAGGGGTCGGCAAACTGCAGCTCTTTGGGTACGTACATGTGGCTCTGAAGTAAAATCGAAAATGAAAATAAAACTATCATAGTTTCATTTATAAAATTTTTAAAGGATATTATTCAGATAATGGTGATTTCATTTGTTGTATAGGTCTTGCAAAACTTCGAGGGATAGGATTGGCTCTTCGGTCTCAAGTTTGCTGACCCCTGACCTAGTAGGTTCCAGTGCATCTTATCAAGAAATCCTTGTAATACCCTCAATTAGGAAGCATCTATATTAAGTTGTCAAGCATTAAACACCTTTATTAAGCAGTTCATAGACATGAATTCTAGTAAAATTAGTTTATTTTAAAGGTGGTCCCAGGATACATCAGGAGGAGGGAATCAAGACAAGAAGGGAAGGAAATGCACAAAGGGTGTGTTTTCCAGCCAGTTACCACTGTGGGTAAATGGCCTTAATCCACTGGAGAGCACTGGGGAAAGACATAAACTGTGTACCTTTGAGTCTTCCCACCCAAGCAGTGAGGGAGCTGTGGTATTTACCCATCAAACTCCTTGGGCAGAGTTGGGTGTTAATTTCCAGACACTTTCAGAAGTGGTATTGGTGGTAAAGTGAGCTCTAGCAACCAGAAAAAGCAAAGGAATGGATGTAAGTGCTGACCACTAGACTCCAACCTATGGCCTCTGGAGTGGTAAGGATTTCAGTATGGATTTCATGCTGTGTCTGCTGTAGCTATGCATTTCTTCAATAACCGTAAAAGAAATTCAGGGAGGGGAAAAGACTTAGTCCATAGGTGCCGCTGATCAGTGGGCAATGATTGGTGTATTGTTCCAGGCCAAGCAACGATCCCAGTCCTCCAAAAGCAATCCTCACATGCGTTTTGCATTTTTCGAAGGTAATTTCAGTTATCGTTTCACATTTTGGGGGAATCTACCAAATAAAAATGAACAGAGTTCACCTTCTTAATTTATAGCACCATCGTTGCACTCAATCTACTGTTGAGCATCCTGCCCCATTTACCATACACAGGAAAGGTCAATATTGATGTTTCTGGGATATACTAGAGAAGAGTGTCCAAAAGAGGAAGCCCCACTGCTAAAGAATGATTAATGAAATGGGTGGTACCCAGTGGCTCTTTATGGAGGCCAGACTCTTTTTTTAATAGGATATCACTAGATTTTCTTGTAGAAGTTTAGAATGCATCATTTAAAACATTTTTGAACCCTCTGGACTCTTATACTGAAAAATGTCACTGTGGTTTATGTAAATATTTATTTATTTATTTATTTATTTATTTATTTATTTTTAGCTGAGCCATCCTGCCACCTGTTGGCAGCTCAGCAGCAGCTCAGCTCGGGCCGGGAATCGAACCAGTGACCCTGTTGCTCAGAGCTTGCACTCTTAAGCGAGCTCTTAACCAGCTGAGCCACTCGGCCAGCCACTGTAAATATTTAATTTTAAACTTTGCTTTCTAACTCCACAAAAAAATTTAAGATTGCCATTAGAGAATGCAGTCTATAGTTGCTATTAATAGAAATTTAATCATCACTCTGTACAAGGATCTCAAATGGCATCTCATGTAAAATCACAGGCCAGCACAAGATGGCAGATGGAGCAGATGGTAGAGCCCATCCCTCGTGTCCTGAGTTCCTAGAAATGACTGAATATGCCGCTATAAACTTAGGTCTACAATCTAGGATCATGGGTAAACAGGAAGGCTTGCACTTGTTGAATCAGAAAGTATAAAAGGTAGATGATAAATGGTATAAAAATGAAGTAAATAACGACAGTAGTGCCCTCAGGCATTAAAACATAAGAGTCTATCTATGGGCCCTCAAACCAGGTGGTAGAGATGTCAGCATTAGGATCGAAATGGAAGCATCAACTGAGGTCAACCTGCCATCTCAGCTCACTTCTCCCATGTCCTCCGCTCTCTGAGCTAGAAGAAAGCCAGAGGAGAGGGTGCTAGGTAGCATAGCTGGCTCCAACCAGAGAGCCACCAACACTCAGTACTGACTACCCACTTAGAGCCTCACCTCACACCAGTCCACAAAGTACATTATGTGATTGCTATGGTTTGAATGTTTGCCTCTCTCTCCAGATTCATATGTTGAAAACCTAATGCCCAAGGATGGTTTTAGGAGGTGGGGCCTCTGATAGGCAATTAGGCCCTGACAGCAGAGTCCTCATAAACGGGATCAGAGCCTCTATAAAAGAGTCTCCCGAGAGATTCCTAGCTCTTTCCACATGTGAGGATACAAGGAGGTCTGCATCCTGGAGGATGGCCCTCACTCGACCCTGGAGGCACCCTGATCTTAGACTTCCAGCCTCCAGAACTGTGAGATATAAATATCTGTTATTTGTAAGCTACCCAGTCTGTGGTATTTTGTTAACATAGCCCAAATGGACTAAGATAATTTTACATGGATTAAAAACCTAAATTAATAAGATTGATGGCAATAAGGCTGGTAAATAAGAAAGGCCTCAAATAAAGCAAAAAGAAAAAAAAGTTGAAATGTGAATACATCAAAGTTGAAAATGTCAAGTCATCTTTTGTCATGCATTAAGTTAAAAGTTAAGAAATTAAGACAAGCCACAGGCAGGAAGAAAGTATTTGCAACATCTATTAAGCTAAGGGAGTAATATCTAGAATACACAGCGAACTCGCAACACAAAGCAAAGGATATAAATAGGTAACTGAGGTAAGAGAAAACAGAAATGGTCCATAAATGTATGAAAATATGCACAGCTTACTAGGAAATCAGGCAATAGTGAATTAAAACAAAGAGATACAATGGTTGCATCAGATTGCAAAAATTAAAATATTCCTTAATAGTGCTGGTGGAGCTTGAGGGAACAGTTCCTCTCACATAAGACTGGCAGGATTATAAAATGACACAGCTATTAAATAAAATTTAGGATATGTATAGCCTTCAATCAGCAATCGTACTTCTGAGAATTTACCTCAGGGAAACTCTGACCCATATACCCAGAGAGGGATACATATTATTATACTTTATATTATAGGACTGTTTTCTATAGCCCAAAATTAGAAATAAACACCAAAAGGCCATCAAGAGAAATTTTTACTCTTTTAATAAAATTTAGTAATCCATTCCATGAGACATGAGAGAGCAATTTAAAAGAACGAGGTAGATACACTTGTTCTTCCATGAATAGTTCTTTAAGACATCTGTAAAGTGAAAAGCAAGTTTGTGGAACAGTCAAAATAATATGATTTCATTTAGGATACAAATGGATATAAACAAAACAAAATGAAATATTTCCATAGCTAATGCATGTACAACTTCATTAAAAACGAGACCTTGAAAGATACCATGAAGCTATTACCAGTAATTGATTCTGGAAAGAGGACTAGGATTGGGGTCAATGGTTGGGAGGGGTTAAGGACATTTATACTACTTGACTCTCTTACACAAGGAACATGTTTGCTCATTATCTGCAAAATTGGAAATAAATAAAATCAGTAACAAAAAGAGAAAGGTGTAGAAGTCCTTCATTTAAAATGTATAGTATTTTCTACTATTCCTTTTAAATTTAATTATGTGTTCCTCTCCCCCTTCCCCAAGCTCCTGTTTTAGGGATACAAGGAAGAGTTTACTGAACTATATTGAACTTCCTGGATCTGAGCTAGTAGTGACTCGTTTTATTTTTACACCAACCTTGGAGCAGAAGAAGGGCATCAAGTTGCAAGGCAAAGGTCTACTTTGTTTCATATTCTAGCAGGATAGGTTTTTATTAGCTCTTAACCATTGACCCCTTTTTTCTTCTCTAGCTTTTCTTCCAAAACTATGATGCAGATTTTCTTGTAGTTCACTTGGTTTTCAGGGCTAACACTTTCTGTGTTGGTTTCTGGTTCCCATATGGCATAGCTCCAAAGAAAAGTCATAGCCTAATGGAGACAACCCCTTATGTACTCAGGCTGTGCAGAAGCCCCTTTTCACCCATGATTACAAATAGACAGATCCTCTTCACATAGTATACACTGACATAAGAAAAACACCATGCTTACAATAGTCATCTTCAGAAACTCGTTTTTGCTAATTACAGCTAATAAGATTTACAGAGCCAACAATACAGAGGAAAGAATGATGAAAATTAGTGCAGAGCTGGTACAAAGCATGAACATTTATCCCAGAAGATGATATGCATATTTATCTGCTTCCACCAACCCTAAACATTCTTTCAATGTTTCACCAAAGCACATGTCTGCTACCTCAGAATAACTTGCTAGTTCTGGTTTTTAATTCCTAAATCTATCATCTGAGCTGTCTATCTTCTTTGCCACTTATCACTTCTATGGTGACAAATCAAAGGATGGGGTTAGGGAAGGGAACATGTCATGGTCTAGAGAGGGTGAAATCAGTGACTTGAAATGGGTGGCTCTGGTCCATGGTATAATGTATCTATAACAGGAGAGAGGGGACATGGGTAAGATACTGAGGAAAATGTTAGGATTTTCCTCCAGTGCCATAAAGAGAAAGATCTCGTAGTGATTTGCTTTACTTAAAGCCACTCAGCTCGCCTCTGAGCAGAAGAGGCATCTGATGTTTACCAAATCGAAGCGTTTGGACATAGGCTTCATGGACAAAGGAGAAATGTGTCTAGAAGAAATCGGAAGGGGGAAAAGAGGCTTATTACAATAAGTCCCAAGGCAAGCTTCAAACCAATGGAGAGCACAGTGTACAAAACCAAGGGATAACCTTAAAAGTATCATTTTTTTTCTCTGAGCTATCATCTCTATAATACATGTGATAGATTAACATCACTAAGAGTAATTGTCAGCAAACAATTATTTTAAAGAAACTGGACCTCTAAGTCACATTGTGATTGCACTATTCGACCGGTACCATTAAATGGTCTTATGCAAAAACATGGACTAAAAGCTTGGCGTGCCATCCTCACTTGCGAGCACCATTTATTTCTTCTAGCATACATTTACTCTAATATATCACTTACAGGAGTCCTTCTCTTAGTAGTGGCTGCATCACTCTTTCTGGTTCCAGGACTGGGCTTAAAGCCAGAAGAAAATGACAACCTTGAAAGCATGGAAAGTTTATTTTTTTCCTCAAATCCTCTCATCTTTTGGATACTGATATATGATCATTGACTAAAATCTAAGCCTCTAAGCTCTGATATGTGGCTGACGAATGACTTAGGTATTTAAAAAGTGAAAAATAAAATTTACCATTGCTGGAAGATTAATATCTATGAAAAAATAATAAAGAGATAAAAGGAATTGCTACATTATTTGTTTCACTTGGTCATAAATAGCATTACAACCAAGAGAAAATGGTTAGTATAAAAAAACGGAAAGAAATTTTCCTACATTTGAAAGAAGCCTGAGTCAAAATACTAGCTAGGTTCACAGTACAATAGAGAAGCATCAAAGAGACTTCAGTTCTAAACCTTTTCTCCTTCTTAAGCAAAGAAATATTTATGATTGGTCTTAGAGGGGAGCTTAACTGAGTTGCCATGAATTATTTAAAAACCCCAAAATACCTTCTGTTGCTTTTATGGAAGCTTGATTTACCAGTTGAAAAATCAAACTGACAGTTTAGTCTCTCATACAAATACTCGACCTTTTAAAACGCTCTAGCATTATAAATATATCTTTCATGAATATAGCTTCAGCAGTTCTAAAAATAGCCTTTAGGAGGAAAAAAAACCTCTTTCAAGCCATTGTTTTATACATAACAGCAGGAAACCAAACAGAACGTCAAAGCCAAAGTGATTAACACACTCAGTAATAAACATGAACACTAAGGATGAAATCTTACTCAAATACCTTTTTTTGACATTACTTGGGGTCTATGATGTAGCCCCACACCTGTGGCCAGAGATGATTCCAGGGCAGCCACATTCAGAAAGTAACTGTTGGGTCAGGAGCCTAAAATTTGCTTTGTGCATGAGGTGTACACAGCCCCATTCAGGACTGACCCTGAGGCCCAGGTTTACTTTCCAGCACCCTAAAAGCTTCCCCCAGGCTCCACCCCAACCCCAAACACTGGACAGGGCTAGTTCCATACCACTTCTCACAGGTGAAATCCAGGTTGCCCAGAAAGCAGAAGGTGAGACTGACACACTCCAGTGACTTTGGCTATAGGGACCTAACGTGGGGATGTGAAAAGGCTAACAGCACCTTATAATCTGGTGCCAGGTACTCTATTGATTTCAACATGGCACTCTCAATAAAGCCTATGCCATGTCTCCAAGTATCAGATCTTATAGGACCAAAATATTCTGGGTTCCATGGTCTCATAGGTTCAAGTACAGAACCATGGCATTGTCTCTTGAAATAATAACCACTTTATATGAATATTCTGGTCTAACTGCCCATGAAACTCCAAATCAATCTTATGATGTGCAGACATTCTACTTTTTAATAATTCAATATGGAATCACCTCAATTGGTTTCATAATAGATGACATCCGAAATTTATGATATGGTAGACAGAATTTCTTCAGGGACGAAATTTCTGAAAAACTGAATGTATAAGCTAAAGGAATCTTATTCTTGATTTTCTGATGTGAACAAATAATCAAGTCCAAACTCCAGCTGAGAGTGGGAGAGCCCTTTATAAGCAGCAAAGGAGAGAAGGAAAAGGGAAGCCAAAGCCACAGTCATTAAGGTCAAAAGTGTTTTCTCATCATTTTTCATTCTTTATCATTAGAGTTGGAGGGGGGACTTAAATCAGTACTACTGGCTAATTTTCTTCTACAACAAATATAATCCACATTCGCATGTTCTTCTTCTGAAAACACCAATTGTCCTAGGATTTAGCACACCTAATATTTCAGACTAGCATCCTTGGAAAAGCCTAACATTTTGACTGGAAATATACTTTTTTAATATTAATAGGATCTTTAAGTAAGTTACAAAGGGTCATATAAAATGGATATACTTATATACAATAAATAAGATAAATACCTTGCAAATCAGCAACCAACTGGAAAATGTAAGAAAGACAAATATCATTTCTTACCTTGTTTTGATCTGTCCAGTAAAAGAAAAATCCCTGAGGGTCAGACCTCAAAATAATTGGAGTGACGATAGTGGAGTCCTAGAAATGTAAGAAAAAAACATGTATATCAATATGTATCACTGTATAAAGTCCTACCCATGAGTTACTTAACAAGTAATAATATTGAGAGTTTCTGAAAGATCATTGATTATTAATAAAATTTTCAAAAAAAATAGACATGGCACATGGTACAGGAAACAATTTGGGGAATACAATCAATAATGTCATAAATATTTTGTAGGGTGTCAGATGGGCACATGTCTTATTAGGAAGACCACTTCATGGAGGGTGTAGATGCCTGACCATTGCACTGTATACCTGAAGCTGAAGCTGAATAATATTGTATGTCAACTATAATTTAATATATGTATGTAGTCATGGTATATGGAGTATAGTATAGGGAATTGAGTCAATGGAATTGTAATAGATATATACGATGTCAGAGTGGCAATAGATTGGGGGAGAGGGGTTATCACTTTGTGAGGGGTGAAATGTATAACTATTACATTGTTTTGTACACCTGAAACTAATTAAAAAAATAAATAATAAATAAATAAGGGAATACAAAAAAGTAAAAAAAAAATAAACAAGGCATCTTTAATGTCACAGGATTATTAATCACATTAACTCAGGTACTTTACTAATAATTATAGTATTTTTACATGACTGGTAAAGGAAAAGTCCAGTGATGTATGTATTAATTGATTAAG
>NW_017731439.1:4044441-4051941 GCF_001890085.2 Hipposideros armiger | reverse complement strand
AATGAAAACAAGAATGTAAAATAGCTCATTAATAATTCTTGATATTGATTATATGTTGAAATCAACATATTGGATTAGATAAACTATATTGATAAAATTAATTCCACCTGTTTCTTTTCACTTGTTTTAATGTGGCTACTAGAAAACTTTACATTTCCTATGTGGTTCATATTATATTTCTACTGGACAGTGCAGCTCTAAACCTTTTAATGGGGAAATGAGGTTTCACGTGAACAGGGACATCTTTTTCACAAAGCAAATTTGTTCAGGTAACTCGTTAGAAAGTTTTGGGGGTTTTCCACACATGTAGCCTCCACCTAGTTGCAACATCTAAGCAGTGTAAAATAAATCTAGTTGTTTCTCTAAGCGTCAATTATTCAACTATCTAAATAGATCCATCATGTCGGCACACTCCGAGTTATGCTTTACCAGGCTGAGGTATATGAAGGGCTGAATTGTGCCCGTGCCTCACCACAAATGTATGTTGAAGTCCTAACCCCAGTACTTCAAAATGTGACCTTACTTGGAGACAGTCTTTACAGAGGTGACTACGTTAAAAGGTCATGAGGGTGGACCCTAATCCACTCTGACTGATGTTCTTATGAAAAGTGGAAAGTTGGACACAGTCACATACAGAGGGAAGATGGTATGGCTGCACAGGGAGAAGTCGGCCATCTGCAAGCCAAGGATAGCAGCCTGGGGCAGCCTCCGGGCCCTCAGAAGGAACGAACTTTGCCAATACCTTCATCTCAGACGTCCAGCCTCCAAAACTGTGAGAAAATAAATCTCTGTTGGTTAAGATAACTAGTTTGTGATGTTTTTTTACAGCAGCCCTTCTAAAACTAGAACCCTAAACTTTAAGATTAACGCCAAGGACCCGTCCACAGACCCACAGCACGTTCCTTAGTACCACTGTCAGAGAGTCTATTGGCTGAGGTTGAGTGCCATCCTGGCTGCACGGTGACTCTGTTCTTATTCTAGTGCAAGAGAGCACACATGAATCAAGACACACACTTCTAAACTAATCAATGTTACAGAGTCAACAAGGAAAACTAACAAGTGATGTTCCACGGGGATGACCCAAGACTTGCATCAGGAAGCAGCAGAGCCACGTATAGCAAATACATATGTTGGGGGGAAAACAGCTATGTAAGGGGAAAAGCATTCTAAGGGTCACAGAAAATCAGATGTGATGCCTATCAAATGTCAGCAATGCAGCCCTGACTATGAAAACACACACACACACACACACACACACACACGCACGCACGCACGCACGCACAATAAAGGTAATCTTGGATGCTAGCATGTTAGATTAGGATCAGTAAAGTAAAACTTCTATGTGCATCATCAGCATTGGTCAGAATTTTCTTCCAGGGTGTGTCCAGTCTGAAATCTGTCCAAATAAAAGAAAGCAGAGAAGATAAGAAAGTCCAGAATAGAGGGTGTAAAAACAGTAAAAAGAAGAATTCATTAAAATATTTGCCTTTTACGGACAAGTATAAAAATCCCTTTAAAACAATGTAGGGAAAAGTTGCAACCTTGTTTCTTCGAACACCACACAGGTTGCTTCAGACACTGTATAGGGACCCATGTATCTCTATTGGGACATTCACTAGGCTTTCACACAAAAACTCAGATCCCCAACCATCCCAGGTGCTCACAGCTCAGTGGGGGCATCAAATGAGTAAACCAATTATTTCAGAAAGATATAGCTCCGATGGGGTATAAAGTGGCATCTCACTGTGGTTTTAATTTGCATTTCCCTGAGGACTGATGACTAATGATGTTGAACATTTTTTCATGAACTTACTGGCCGTGTGTGTGTGTGTGTGTGTGTGTGTGTGTGTGTGTGTGTGTGCACTCACTCACACATGCAGTAACCCAATACCAGTGGTTTAAATTTTAATTAGTGGTTCTGAACCAGGGGCAATTTTTCACCCCAGGGAAATTTTGGCAATGTCCAGAAATTCTGTTTTTCACACTGGGATGTTGCTGCTGGCATCGAGTGGGTAGAGACACCAGGGATGCTGTTAAACATCTTACAGTGTCCAGGCCAGACTCCTACATCAAAGAATGATCTGACGCCAAATGTCAAGATTGAGGAACACAGCTTGAACTACGCCTTCCAACTGACTTTAGGAAAAGATCTTGCAGTGGCCTAAGCATATACAGGCAGTTCCTGGCCATTCCACCAGCGTTACCTGAGCCGCCAAGCTCCCCACTTGCTTATTCTGCTCAGTACTTCAAAGTCCCAAATGCTCTTTCCTTCTTGGAATGCCTACATACGCCGTTTCCTGGGCCTGATGGGCTCCCCTTGCCCGAGTCCTACTTATAACTCAGGTCTTTCCATCAATAGAATTTCTTTCTTGAGACCTTCCATGCTTGGTATACTCACTTATACTTCTGTACTTTTTGCTGTATCTCTTACCACAGTTTTAATGAAAAAATTATACCTCTATTTGTGCAGCATCTATCGCCCCCAGTAGAATATAAACACCATGAAGGCAAGAACCAAATCATTTATCATCATAAATTCACAACACTAGCAAAATGTTCAACTCATGAGAGGTATCAATGCATATTTAAAGGATGAACACTAAATAGGTAGATGGAAGGATACTGTAGGACAAGAGGCAAGGTAGAGTCTGAAAGCTATCAATTGGAGCTGGCACCTAGCAGGCTGCCAGTAGCCTTGGCAAGAGAACTTGAAAACAGTGGTAAAGGCAGAATAAGGTATTGGAGGGCAGAGAAGGTGTGTGGGATGTGAGAAAATGGATGGTGACGACAAGCTACACGTTCCCTGTGAAAGGAAGGTGATGAGTGGGAGTAACTACAGGAAAAGGGAGGGTAAGGACATTGTGCTGGATTCTGCGTTGGAATTTTTAAGACTCAAAAGTATATTGATACGCTCTTAGAAGAGCTTCAACAGAGGCAAACTTTCATGGATACTTTCAAAGGGGAAATAAGAATGAAGCCAGGATCCAGAGAAACCAGGAAGCATCCAGAACATAGCTGGGTTGCTTTCCCAGGGTCAAGAGGGAAGGTGGGGGAACATAGGTGACCCAGCACATTAAACTGGAAGTGAAAACGAGAAAGTCAATAATTGTTCCAGTGACTCCCATTTCCTCTGTACAGAGAGAATAAAGTAAGTGGGAGCTTTATTAGAAATAATATTTTAAAACGATATGCCTTTTCTTGGGTATTTTTTGCATTTTTGGCAATAAAGCTCATAGATTCATTTTTCTCTTTGTGAGTCATTACCGTGATAAAGAGAATGTTTTCACAACCATCAGTCATTTGTTCTGTCACCTCCAACACTTCTGAATTTCTTTAAGGACAATTTTCATTGCAATATCTGGGTGCATGTGTGAAAATCTTTTTCAGACAACAGAAGCCCCTGGTAACATTCAGGATATGAAATGCAAATACATTAAGCATCATAATTTTCAACAAATATTGAATCACCATTGAGCGAGTACACACTCAACTTCAAGCCATATTTAGACCTTACAGGAAATCAGTGCTGTGACAGCAGTCAGCTCTGTATTGACAACAAACATTTTGCTTCTTGATCTCACATGGAGAAACCCTAGTTAAGGGACTCACACACGGAGTTCCTCGGACTGTGCGAGATGCCAGATGGAATGCAAGGACGCGGAGCAGGGTTTTCCAACCAACTCCACGTGCTATGTGTTTGAAGGGCTCTTAGGAGCATGATTGCCCTCCAGCTCTGCTTTAAGACTGTCCCCTCCCCTATATGAACCTATTGTGAGCCAGACACACACCAGACCCATCCTCCATTCCACAAACATCCCCTGAGCACCCACTGAGTGTCAGGCCTATGTTTTGTCCTAGGGAAAGAAGACAAATAATATTAAAGCTACCATCCTCCAGGAGCCCTGGTCCAGTTATAATATGGACAAGGAATGTCCACCTCCCTGTATGCAACTTCCTGCACTGGATCTGTTACCGGCCAAGAGAGTGCCCCCCCCCCCCAAAGACTTTTAAGTTTTCTTTCCTATAGAAATGTTAAGTATAGAAACATTAAGTCTCCTCCCTAGTTTCTTAGTTTCTTGGCCCTTGGCTTTGATTACTCTTCTCATCAGTTTGTGAATCCTAGGCTAAAGATCGCTTCTAGCCTGAATCCTAGAATTCTTCTATCCCCCTGCTTCTTGATTGCTTTGTAAATTAGTTTCTGAATCAGTAAACAATAGAAGTCTCCTACCCCTGCTTCAGATAACTACTTGAAAGCCTGTGACTTCCTAATATCCCCCAGGCCAATAAGCTAAATGCCAAACCCATTCTGGGCCCTAGACAACTGATGCCACCTGAATGACAGGCTGAATGGCCATAGGCTTCATGAGAGCTAACAGATTTATTAATTAAAATCTATTTTTCCTTATTCAGGGACCTTGGTGATACAGAGGATACCCCAACAGGATTGTCAGTCACAACCAAAGAAGCCAACATGGTCTTCCAGGTGGAGCTCAAGACCCCTTCCTCTCATCTGAGATCAGCTAGGGTGAGAGTTCCGTGAATCCCCCAACAGGCAGGGACAGCTCTACGCCCCTGCCCAGCAGGAAGCAGATACAGAAGAAGAGACCTCCTGTCCCTCAGCTTCCCATAGAGATTTTTTTTTTTTAAGCTGAGCCATCCTGCCACCTGTTGGCAGCTCAGCGGCTGCTCAGCTTGGGCCAGGAATTGAACTGCTGTTGTTCAGAGCTCAAACTCTTGAGTGCGCTCTTAACCAACTGAGCCACTCGGCCGGCCCTCCGTAGATTTTATGGGAATCACGTCTCTCAAGGGAAAACTAGGGAGGCAGTTAGAGGCAGGCATTGGGTCTCTGCATTCTTGCATGTCCCACAGAATGTGACCACCTGGTGATCTCCCCTCTCAACCCAAAACTTCTTTTCATTGTAACTATCTACCCCTGAAACAAATGGGTGCAAAATACCCAACTAGATCAGACCAGTAACTCGCATCTGCACAGTACTGCTTGTTGAGCACAGGTGCCAATCAAGTGGCCCCACACCCTTAGGGAAACAGCCCATTCTAGAGAAGGGATAAAAACCCCAAGTCCTGGAAAGTCCACGCTTTTTTCTCTTTTTCCCTTTTTGGACGTCCTGCTCTTTTGACCACTTCTTCCTTTTCGAGCCTTTTGAACCTCGCCTTTGTGCGTGGCCCACTCCAAACTCTTTGGAATGTAATTTCTCGTCTAATAATGGGCCCTTGAGCCATTCTATACTGCTCGGGCCTACTTCTACTCTTTGAAATGTACTATCTCTTCAAATAAACTACTTTTTCAGTACTTTACTCCGGCATCTCGTTCAATTCTTTGCTTGAGTTGCCAAGAACCTGGACTTTGCGCCAAGAAAGGCCCACTCTCCAACAACAGATTCAGACCTGGTCTCTCGATTGACACTACTTTGAATTTCAAGCCATTCTGGGTCTTGCCTGAGGGCAGTTGACATCCTCTACACTTCCTTGATGCCTACCATATCCTTAATCTTCCAAGATCAAATATTCCTGTAAGAAGTCAGTCTAAATGGGAATCCAACACAAGACAACATCTGCAAGGATGTTGAGAAGAGAAAATGGTGGAGAAGCACACGTAATGAGTCTTGCTAGATGCAAGAATGTCTGTCACTTACTAGGCAATGAAAAAAAAATGACCTTTGTTTTAACATCATTCCCAAATATATTTCCATGCACATGTTTTACACTGACTGATGTAGAACATTTGTAGACTACAGTGTACGCTGGCCTCTGTTCCTCAAATCAGCATGAAGTTTTCCTATGTCCCCACATCCTACATAGTGTAGACAAAAATGGGCTTTGTGTATATACCTAAAAATAGCTAAAAGGGATGAGTTTGTAGATATCTAAGGCTCATTTGTATGAATCCTAAAATTAGGAAGATTCTTTGGAAAAGTCAATCAATTTCAACTTGTAATCATTTTGATTCTATTAAAAATCTTTTGTTACCAAAAGAATCCTGTTTGGGGTGCCATGGTAGACTGGAAAGGGCCCTGAATTTAACCAGAAGACCTAGTTTTAAATTGTCTCTGGTGCTCACTAGTTGTGTGCCCTTGGGCAAGTCACAACTCACTAGCCTCAGTTTGTTCCTATGTAAAATGGGAATAATACCACTTGCTCTTTTCCTACCACTTAGGTGGTCTTGATGACTGCATGGGGATAAATGTAAATAAATAGTCGTGCTTTACAACTGTAAGTGTCAGTTGTACTTGTAAATATCACTCTCATTTTGAACTCTAGAGGTAGCATTATAGCAACATTCTATTTTACTCAAAGGCAATACTGAAGGAGAAAATTGCATAGGCTGTCTAGATGGTTATTGCACATTAGGGCTGAAAGTCATGAAATCCTAGAACCATAAAAGGCCATATTGGGTAGGGGTTCACCAAGGAAACTAAAACCTCTCTGGAAATTGTGAACATAAAGGCATTTAATTACAGGAAATTGAGCACTTGACAGAAGGACTGGAGAAGTGGGCTTCAGGTCCAGACTCCATGAATGAGTCCAGAACATCACATCGCTGACCCTCGAGAGCTACTGCCTCCATCACACTCGGAAAGGAGAGAAATCAAACAGGAATCCCCGGAGTCAAAAACAGCCAACTTAGTTGAAGACAAAGAAAGAGTAATCTGAGAACCAGGAGCAGCCACTATTGCCATTGGCTATTGACGTCCATGCACGATTCCAGAAGGTAATACTTCTTTCTTCAACATCTCACAAATCTGTAGAAACAACCCAAAGAATGCAGAAAGGTGGTCTGTTTCACATTCTGCCCTCCAAATTTCATACGAGAGCATCTCGCACTGGTGGAACTTAATTTGCAGCCAGAATATTAGAAGCCTCAAGGGAATCTGTCTAAAAAATGTAGCTTTAGATTTCCAGACCCTGTGTTATAAAAAGTCCTACTAAGAGAATGTGGGAATGGATGCTAAGTGAGATCAACCATATCCAAGGCAGCACACCTGAGAAAGCATCATGATTAGTCCTTTATTTATTTATTGTTTTAAATCTTCTAGACCACTTGCTGACTTGCTCTGTGGTCTTCTGTCTCCTTTTTGAGCGCATAAGGTCTCTTCTATAAAATGAACCAAATTTGCTTTCCCTTATCTAATTCATAAACAAGTTCCTAAGGAAATTTGACTTTTAACAGAAAAATAATCTCTTAACCTCCTAAATATCAATATTACATATTGATATCCATGGCTAGTTCAGGTGAAAGTGTTTTTCTTTGCTAACTAATGCATTTTCACTAAATTTGCTCATAAAACTTCAATGCAATAAAAAGAAACAATATTAAGCAAATATTGTGAACTAAAAGAGCCTTTAGGGCCGGCCGAGTGGCGCGATGGTTAAGAGCTCGCTTGGGATGCCGGAGGGCCCCGGTTCGGATCCCACATGTGAGGGCCAGTGACACTGCCCTCCACAGCTAAGATGCTGAACAACAGCTCAACCTGGAGCTGG
>NW_017731439.1:4036647-4043991 GCF_001890085.2 Hipposideros armiger | reverse complement strand
GCGTTGGTTAAGAGCTGGCTTGGGACGCCAGAGGGCCCTGGTTCGGATCCCACATATGAGGGCCAGTGACACTGCCCTCTACAAAAAAAAAAAAAAAAAAAAAAAAAAAAAAAGTACAGATTTAGTCAACATCAATGAATATATATATATATATATATATATATATATATATATATATACCTAAACATATTTTCAGAATACAAATGTTTTTAAAATTTCCACACATTGAAATTAACTTGTGAAGACAATAAAATCATCAAATATCAGACCTTAAAGAGATCAGAGGAATCAAAAAGCCTCTTAAAGAGTCTAGCCTTCTTTTATGCTATTTCAGTTACTGTTTTACAGAAATTGATGGCACCCTTGGGTCTCATTTGTAACTGATCTCCAAAATACGTCTCATCTATGTTCCTTCCCCTACTGATACATACGGACACATGGCTCTTTTTGGGGAATCAAACAAGGCATAGATGGGGAAAGGGAGCATTATGAAATCTGTCTGAGCAGATGGAATCTATGACATGATCTGAAAAGTCTGCGTGAACCAACTATTACCTTGGGCAACAGGAAAACTAATGTTTTCAGTTACCAAGGATTTGTTATTTAAGAGAGACCCACAGCGTCAGTCAACCATTCACAATCAATCACATTCCATTTTAGGCTGGCACTCCTTCCTTGTCCATGATAACATGAAACAATCCTGATAAAGAAACATTTAACCACAGGTGACCAAGTTCAACACAAAAAAGCAAAATGTTCCTGTCCCTCTTAAATGTCATTGCAGGCAAACATAATTTGAAGCTATTTATCGATAGGCTAAACTTTCAAGGGAAGTATTTGAGATATGCTAATAGCCAGAGCAAATTATCCTAATGCACCATAGGTGGGAATATCAAAGTCAGGCTTGATAAGAAAGAAACCCTCTGAGAGAAAAATATCCTCCAGAAACAGCACTCCACCAGTCTGTTTTGCTGTGCCAATAACAGCCTATAGGCATTGTATTTCCTTGCTAAATTACTAGAGCTTAGTTTAACTCTTCCCTCCTCCAGGGTATTACACCTCCCTTCACTTCTCAGACTTTACCTGAGGACACAAAAGGACCAAATCAAGTGTCATCTAAATGGAAGATAAGTCACTTTGTTTGTTATTGTTCAAGAGGTTTCCTTCCGGCCATAATAAAAATGCTTTAGGTAAAAGAGGGTTTGTTTTATTTTGCTTTCATTGACAATTTTAAAAATAGTTTTATGAGATCAAAACAGGCATAACTTATCTATGGAGTCATAAGTTAGGATAACCGTTACCGTTGGAGAGTGGGTGTAGGGGCTGGAAGGGAGCACCCTGGGAATTGAAGGGCTGGCAATGCTTTTTCTTGATCTGGTGCTGCTTCCCTGGGAGGGTTCATTTTGTGGAAACTGACTCAGCTGGACACAAAATTTGTGTGTTTAACTGTACACATGTTACCCTGATAAAAAGCTTAAAAGACCTTTATTGATTAACTTTGGAAAAGTAATATTGTCACATTTAGGTAACAGTAATTACTGTCAATGAGAAATTCACAAAAGCACTTTGGGAATGAAAAATGGACATATTTGGGCATATGTAAGTGGCATTTTAGAAGGCACCTGCCAGCCTTCCAGTCTAAAACCCCCTTCTCACTCTGTGGGGGCCTCGTCTGGAACCACAACCTACCAACCAGTGCTGTATCTTTCCTATTTCCCATAACCTTTCCAAAGTGAACACTGCTGAATGCCCACTTCTGTTCCTTCATTAATCTTGTCAGTATCATCTTGTCATCATTCTCTTGTCATCATTTTGGAAACTGTAACTGCAGATTCTACGCAATGCAAAAGTTCTAACTAAGCTTTAGTATAGGAAGCTGGGAAATGTGCAATATCCTAGCATGTTTTTAGTATTATTATTACTGCTACCTGTTTTAGCTGTGAGGCATTTTGGGGGGATGGGAGAGGGGGGAGGGAGTTACTTTTTTTAAACCCACAGGGCGGTAATGCAAATCCAAACCTGAGCTCCCTCAGCCTTCTTCTCAAACAACTGAGCCAGTCTAGCAATTATGAATTTTGAATAAGAGATTATGCTTGCAAGACAGAATGTATAATGTACAATTATTTTTATGTATATACATATAGTCTTGCTAAATTACAAGAGTTTTCTTTAACTGTTTCCTCCTTCCAGGAATCATACCTGTGTACCTACTGCATATATATATATATTTATGTATGTATATATAAATATAAATGCTTATATAATACATATATATGTATTATATATATATATATATATATATATATATATCTTTTTTTAAGGAATTTAAGTAGAAGTAAAACTTTCGGGTGCTTTTTAAACTGACTTGCTTTTTATGTAGATTCATTTTCTCTGAAACACATGAATTGAAAAAAAAAAAGAATAAAAACTGAATTTTTTTCTTTTCAAATGATAAAATGAAAATCAAAGCACACTTTAAAGGGACTGGAAGGCAGGTCTGGATCTTCTCACTCATAGAATAAAAGAGTCGTCTAACACACTGACTGCTTTGATAAAATTCATGTCCCGCTAATTACTGGGGAGACAATAACTTTTAAAAGCATGTTTTATTGAGGGTTTCCTGTGTGTCAAACATTATGCAGAGTCATGCATGTGCCTTCGCTCATTTAACCTTAACAGCTGTTCTGTGCTGCAGGAAGTATTACAATCCTTACATCACAGCTGAGGAAACTGAGGTTGAGAGGCATTAACTTACCCCAGTGAGATCTGAATTTGGAGGGTGAAAGTGGAGAAAAAGAAAGAACAAACAGATGAGAAGCCTTCCATGCCCCAGAGGTGGTGGAGCAAAGGGCACTGCAACCTCTGGGTCCGCAGGTGTTAAATAGGGCAAATCAGGGGTTAGGAGGCTTACTGTATGGTTTTCGTCCTTCCTTTTTCCCTCTGAACCCTGTTGAAAACAGAGCAAGGCCAAACACCAAAAACAAGAAGAGCCAGACTCACAATCCCTCAAGCTCCCTAACTGAGATGTAGAAAATGACCCCTTCCACTGTCCATCTCACCAACCTCCTACCACCAGAGCCTGATAATACACAAATGCAAAATAAAAGCAAGGATAAAGTAGCATCCATTGACATCACTAGTGAAACAGGTAACCACGGTAGGTCAGTCCTTTATCATCTGGCCAAGTTCTGAAGGACAAGGTTTGGCCTTGATGTTGAGACTATATATACCAATACTAGTTGTTCAAACATTGAAATACTTCTATATTCCCCCACAGATCATGGGGGACCCCCATCCCCAGACATCTCATGATCAGGCAAAAGAAAGGTGAATGCCTGGCTCTGGTGTCTCCAAGACCCTGCTCCAGCTCCGTTACCCACCTGCTGTCTGTTGTGATGGATAGCGCCTACATCAAAGATTGTGACTACCATCCTTAGAGCGTCCAGCCTCAGCATGTCTTTGGCAGATAGCCAACAGATTATGCAGGGCACTGCAACCTCTAGGTGACACCTTCCATTCCATATGGTAGTCAGGACAATTATAGTGCTTTAGCCACTCAAGGAACACGAGATAATCTCTTCACAATTCTAATTAACCCCAAACTCATTTTCAAATGTACCACTATGCTTTCTAATGGGCAATTAAGAATCTGTTTTATGAATTTGCTCAGCCTTCCTTTTAAAGGCCATAGAGCAAAGTTCTATAACTTTTAAGTGAGATCTGATATTTGAGAGATTTTTAAATTATATAAAGCATTTACTTTTCCTCCAGACAAGCAGATGCAGATGTACCCTTGGGGCAGAGGGCAGCAGGTACTTTTCAAAGTCAGGGTCAAAGGCCTTCTCTGCTCAAGGACAGGAAGTCAGACTAGATGGCCTCTCAAGAGCCTTCTGTCTTTCCTTTCCCTTTCTTACAATCCCACTACACGCAGGTGAAAACGCTGAAAATTTTTCATGGCATATAAGAAACTGAAAAGAAATGTATAAATGTGGGTTAAGCCAGCCAGGGCATCAGAGACAGACTTGTCCAGGATTATGTCATTGAGGTCTTTCTACCTTTTAGGTAACAACTGGATGAATTTCTCAAAATGCAAATGAAATAAAATTAAATTCCCAAACCAGCAAAAATTTACACAGGCCAACAGGATTGTGCTAACTATCTATCACACTTTTCATGTTCTTTCACGAACCTTATCTCAGTGGTTTCAAAGTGTGGTTCCCCAGAACAGCGGCAATAGCCTTACTCAAGACCTTATGAGAAAAGCAGATTCTCAGGCCCCACCTAAGACCTTCTGAATCCAAAACTGAGGGTGAAACCCAGCCATCTGTTACCAAGCCCTCCAGGTGTTTCTGATGTGGGCTTAAGTGTGAGAAGTGCTGCTTTATCCTATTGGCTACTCCGAACTAGTAGATAAAATAGGTAGAAAATGTGGCATTCTCAGTCTTGCACAAGAGGCAGGCAGCAAAAATTGAGAGAGTTTAACTGATTAACCTAAAGTCACACAACTGACCCACAAAAGAACAAGCAGCTACACCCAGCCTTTTGGACTGAAAATCTAGCTGTCTTTCATCTTCAACACACAATCTCACTAAGATGCAATATAAATAGCTAAGTCACCTAAACTGGCTTGATTCTAGAAGGAAGAGTAGAGGGGTGACACCTGGGGAGGATGCAGGCAGCCTAAGAAAGTTTGGGTCCCTCTTCGTCCACAGATCACCATGGAGGCCAAGAGAGCCAAGGACCCTGCAGGACGGTTCATCATAACCCAGATACTGTGACTCCTGGGTGCAATCTGGGTTCTTCCTTATAAAAGATCAGAGGTTCTACTGCTCAGAGGGAGCACTTCTCACTTTCTTCAGGTGGTGTCTCACTAGTGAGTGGGCTCTCCATTCCTCGCATTGCATCACTCATAATCTCTGTATCGACAGCGCTCTTGATCATTTTCTGTCTCCTCCACCTAGCATGTCAGTTCTGTACCAGCAGGGGCTTTAGTCTGTTTTCCTCACCACCCCAGGATCTAGCCCAGGGCCTGGCACTGGAAGCTGGGGAAGACATATATGTGACAAATGCAAATAATAAGAATCATCAAATGTGTTTCCACAGAAGACGGTCATTTGTAAAGTGACACCGGATATTTTCTTCCAAACAAGATATTCTGGAGAATTATTTAAAATACAGTTAAAAATCATCACCATGAATAAATCCTGAGCTTATGTTGGAATACCTTTTTTTTTTTTAATTCTGCCAAGTCTTTTTCTCTTTACCTTCTGCCTTTCATTCTTTCTCAGTAAATCCATCATCACGATAGTGCTCTATTCAAGAATCTCAAGATGGACAGGATGGTTTTATCTGTTGTTAAACTGCGTTTTCCTTTTTGTTTTCCCTTGACACCAAGTATTTAATCTGTGTCTGAACTTACTGTTTAGATTCTATTCCATTTACAAAAAACATCCGGTCATTAGATTGGAACAGAAGGAGAAAACCGTCAAGTCCACCGTAAAAGGATGCATGCCTACGTCCTTGGGTAGAGCATTTAATAATTGGCATGAGCTTTCAAGGAAGCTGTGGCTCATACTCCAAGTCCCATTTGCACTTCCAAGTGGACAAAATATACACACAGACCCACTCAGCTAAGTAATTGGATTCACTACCTGGAATATTTAAATTGTTTTCAGACACTGAAAAATGGCTTAAGAAGATTAAAGAAAAATACCCTGGAGGATAATAGGCTATAATTTACTAGGTGGAAAATCTTTTCAGCAAGAAGTACGACTCAGTCTCCTGTAATTCCCTCTGTTTAAGGAGATGCCTTAGTACTTTGAACCTGAATTTCCTTAGATTCTGGAAGCTCAGGCTTACTCAAGTGGGTTACTCTTGTCAAACTTTTTGAATGACACAACACAAACTAATACGGTAATGTCCTCCATCTGAAGATTCCTGTGTTTTCAGCAAGATTAATTTCAGTGTTTAACGGCAACTGCAGAGTGGGGGGAAGGTCGTGGACCACTTGAAGTCTTGGGGTCCAGGACTCATGTGAAACACTGGAGATCTGGGGCTGGGCTAAGCTTTGCCCCACCTGGCAAAAGATGTGGGTAAATTGTGGGGGACGGAGCGGATGGAAAGGAAATTATTGACAGATGTATTTCAAGTTGAAGCCTCCAGCCAGTTCAGTTCTCAAAAACCAGCCCTCCCCGTTTGCCTGCAGACCCACTTAGCCTCCTGGACCCCTCAATGCCCCTCCTTCTACTCTCCAGCCCTCCTCGGGTGTGTCCTCCCAGCCCTTCTCAGGGCCCCTCGCTGCGGAGCCAGACGCTGAAGTTTGGCATCAACGACCACCTGTCGGCTGGACCGCGGCCGCTTCTGCCGCGTGGGCTCCTAGAAAAGCTGCAGGAGGGTTAGCAGTCACTAGAGAGTTTCGGACTTCGCAGCTGTTCCTTCTTGAAAGAGGGCAGGGAGGTAATAGGTGTTCGTCTGCGAGCGGAGAGGGGCGCGTCGTGTTCACACCCCAGCGCTTTCCATCTGGTCCCAACTTCACACTACACCACTTTCCAAACTCTCAGGACCCGCCGCAAGGCAAAGCCTGCCCTCCCTACTCCATTGGTCCCAAACCTAGAAGACCCTCAAAGGGCGCCTGCCAGACCCAGGAGGGGTGTCAGCCTAAGCCGGGAGAACACAGGAGCACGCGCAAAGACCCTGCCCTCCGCCCGCCGCCTGGGAAGTCGCCAACCTGTGCCCAGGAGGCCGCCCCTCCGGTTCCCTGTGCGCCCATTGCATAACGCGCCCCTCGCCCCACCCCCCTGCCCATGCCCCCGCCAGCGCCCCGAACCCGGCCCCCCAATACTTACATCATCCCACTTGACGAATTTTGTGCCCTTCTTGAGGCTGTCGGACACACACACGGGCTTGAGTTGCAAAGCGTGCACTCCGGGCTGAGCCCCGGCCATCTGGGCTCATCGGGGCTCCGGGCGGCCCGGGCGAGCGCGGCAGGGGACCGGGCGCGGGGCGCGGGGCACCGGCTCCTTTCTCTGCTCCGGAGGTGCTCGACTTAGCTCCTCCGCCGGCCTCCCCCGGCCTCCCGGCCTCCGCACCTCCTCAGGCGCGGCTCAGCAGGCGGAGCACGCGGGGGCCAGGCGCCCGGCCATGCCCCGGGCGGGACGCGGGGTCGGGCGCCCGCGGTGACTGCGGAGCCTCAGCGGGCGAGGAGAGGCAGAGCCAGGCAGCTGAGGCTGCCCGCTGCCGCCGGATACTGCTCCTCCGCCGCCGCCGCCTCCGAGCGCACCATTCAGCACATCCTCTATACACAGAGGGAGAGGGAGAGTGACACACGCTCGGCGATCCCCCCCC
>NW_017731439.1:3961771-4036587 GCF_001890085.2 Hipposideros armiger | reverse complement strand
CTCCGCCTCCCGCCCCCCCTTCCCCGCCACCCGCGCGCACGTTCCCTCCTTCCCCAGGCAGCTTCCAGCACAACTTTGCGCGCTGGGTCAGGCGCCGGGAAGTGGGACCGCAGCGGCACCTCCCGGCTGCTGAGCCCCACTGCAGCCCACGCCTGCGCCTCCCTTACGCCCTCTGAGCATGCCCGGTGCCCCGGTTGCAGGGGTGCCAAAGGTGCCCAGGAGCCCTACGTTCCCTGGGGTTTTCTGGGGGAACTTGAGCGGGAGCCTGGGAGTGTCTTTAGATCCAAACGGGTGGGAAAGGGCGCCTTCGGGAGGGATCCTAGAGGCAACCCACAGCTTTCCCCTCTAGCTGGAGCTCTCCAGCGCCGGCCACAACCAGCGTTTTGAGAAGACAATTATTATTTATTAGTGGAGAAGAGAGCAATTGAGAGGCTTGGAGTGAGAGCTCTTTGGGGAAACCGCGCCGCGCCTGAGAGTTTGCAGCGTGCTGGCCTTGAAGCCCGGGCATGCGGTTAAGTTGTGCTTTTGAGATAGAAAACCTGTCCTCAGAGAAGCAACGGTTTTATTTCCCAGGAAAACAGAAGGCCCCATTGTGTGTGGGGAGTGGGGGGGGGGAGTAGGGTCTTTCCTATAGAAACTTGCTCATTTAGGAATATAGGTCTAAGAATGTTCGTTTTACACATTCAATAAGCATTTCTCAGTTCTCTTTTAAAATAGAAGGGGATACCCCCATCAGAATGGATAAAATTTAGAAGACTGATAATACCAGTGAGGATGTGGAGTAACTGGAATTCTCATCTATTGCCGGAGAAAGTATAAAATGGTGAAGCCACTTTGGAGAAGAGTTTCTTATAAAGTTAACCATTTACTTACCATAAAACTCAGAACTTCCACTCCTAGGTAAATTTGCCGGAGAGAAATGAAAACATGTTTACATAGACCTGTGAAGCATTGTTCATAGCTTTCTTCATAATAGCCAAAACTAGAAACCACAAATATCAATCAATGGGTGAATGAAAAAATTGTGGTATGCCCAAACAATGGAATAATACTCAGCAATAAAAAGGAATGAACATGCAACCGCACTGATAAATTACACAGACTTTAAGCCCAGAGAAAGAAGCTAGACACAAATAGACTAAATAATTCCATTAGAGGGATTCTAGAATAGGCAAATTAGCCTATGTTGACAGAAAGCAGGTCAATGGTTGACTGTTGCCAGGAGTGGGCAAGGATTGACAGAGAAGGGGCACCAAGGGACTTTTGGAGGTGATAGAAATGTTCTACATTATGTGTGTACACATTTGTCAAAACTCCTAGAACTATACACCTAAAATTGGGGCATGTTATTGAAAGTAAATTATATCTCAATAAAGTTGATTTCTAGAAAGAAGAAACAGAATATGAGCAAAGAAAGAATGAGAGAAACATTTCTTTCTCTTAAGTGTTTCATCTCCCTGTCATCTGTTCCCAGGCTTTCAAAGCCCAATGTTTATAAACTCAGTCAAAACATTACCAAAACTCTGATGGCGAATTTTGCTATGAAATATTTCAATGCATTCAAAAAGTATGTATTGATCACCACCTATACGCTAGGCACTGTGATAATCACTGTAGATAACCTACTGACTTCTGCTCTCTTCTGGGGGCCTTGCCTTGTCCTCGAAAGCCACTTGATACAAAGAATGTCTTCAAGGACTGACTTGTTTCATTTTGATCACATGTCCCCAAACCAAAACCTGAGTATCTGTCCATAGACCTAACCAGCAGCCTTGGCTTGGCTAGTTACCTCACAGAGGCATAGAAGGCACATTCTCACATCACTTTTCTTTAAGACTGAAAAAAACAACTTTACTTCCCGAGTTCCTGGCCTTCTCAACTGTCCTTACCACTGATCCTAAGACAGGTGTTCTTTTTTTTCTTTTCTGTCTTTTCTCACCACCACTTCCCACCCCGTCAACAATCTCTCAGTTATCTACTGGAAAGATTATTGGTCAAATAGGTTTTACCCAACAGACTGGTTTAGGGAGGCAAGAGAGACGAGAGATGTGCCCTCTACAAGAGGAATTTGGAGGAGTAGAAACGGGGCTCTAGCTAAATGAAAGGAAGGTTGAGCCTCTTCATGGGGGCTTATTGCATTATTGATCTCTGTTCCTTGTCTTGGTCCGTAGCCACACATTTTTCCATGTGACCTTTAGACAGTTTTCCATTAGACACCCTGTGCATTTATTCACTCCATTGATGTTGGACAATATGAATTGCTTTAGACAATGGGATGCTAGAAGATGTGACATGAGCAAAGGCTTGAAATATGCTTGTGAGGTTGAGCTTGCCCTCTTGGGTGTCTTGTCATTGCCATGAGATAAACACATCTCGGGGAGCTATGAGGCAGACCTAAGCTCAATCTGCAGCTTGCAGAGAAATCCAACAGAATCCATCCTAGATCAGCCAGAACCCAGCCAACCTGCAGATTTATGAGCATGGAAATAGATGCTCATTGTTGAATGACACCAAGCTGGGGCAGAGGGGGCATTTGTTAGGTACCACTATTGTGGCAATAGCTGGTTGTCATGCATCTAGTGTTCTTGATCCTTCCCAGCTGTTGCTGTGAATCTGAATGTAAGGAGAATAAATCTGTAGAATTCTGAACAGTGATTGTTTTCAACACAAACATGGGTTACAGGAGCTTCTTTTGCCAGCAAATGGATGCAGTTTAATCCAGGAGCGCTGTGGGATAAACCCCTTCAACATGTAGGATGAAGCTTACAGCAGCTTGGTCCAACTCCCTCTCTTCACACCTCTGGATAAGGACAAAAGACAGAAACATTTTTAAAGTGTGGGAGTTTTTGCCATGCAAAGGGACCTGTAAGAACATCCAAAATTCTGTGAGCCAGGCCTGTGATCCATCAAGTTCAGTGATCTGTTCTGTTTTTAAAACAATAGAAAGGTCTAGTTTTTGGTGTGTGTGTGTGTGTGTGTGCGCGTGTGCGTGTGCGTGTGCGTGTGTGTGTGTGTGTATGTGTTCGCGTGCGCAAGCACACAGAATTGCCCTCTGGAATGTCAGCCTCAGGGAGTTGGCAAAGCTAACCTTTATTGAGTCCTCACTAAGCCAGAGCACTGAGATAAGCATTTCCCAGACTCTCGCAGTATCATAACCCTTATTCTTCAACAGCACTCTCCCATCCTCTTTTTTTTGTAAGCAAACTCTGATTTGGTTCAGGTGACAACATGCGTAGTTCAGAGAATGGACTATGATTGGTCTATTAGTCTAACCCAATTATAGAGTCCCATCCCTTTTTGTCTACGACTGGTTTAGGAGGTGATTAAGGGACCCACATCCGGCCAATGGATTAAGGGAGATGGGTCTTCTGAGAATCTCTCTCTCTCTCTCTCTCTCTCTCTCTCTCTCTCTCTCTCTCTCTCTCTCTCTCTCNTCTCTCTCTCTCTCCCTCTCCCTCTCCCTCTCTCCCTCCCTTTCTCTCTCTCAGTATATTGCTGTGTGAAGAGGATAACCAAGTAGAAAGATGCAAAGAGCCTTGGTCCTTCATGAGATTGTTACCCTTCTGAACCATCTCTAGACTCCCCGATAGTGAGTTAACCAGGGTGTTTATTGCTTATGCCTTATTGTTACTCTCCACTGATCCATTGGGCAACATTATTATCCCCAATGTTACTAATTATGAAACTGACACAGAAAGGTGAATTAACCTGCTTAAGGAGCTCATACAACTTGAAACTGGGATCAAGACCTAGGCACTCTTGACTTTAGAACTTGTCTCTTAACCACGATACTAGGCACTTCTAGAACTTCCTACTCAGATCTGAGCAGTTTCTCCCTACTTCTAACCATAATATAAGTATTCCCAATTACCCTAGAAAACTGATAATGGTGTGTAGCCCATCTTTTATTAGTTCATAACTCACTTTAGACCTGCCACAGTGGGAAGGACAGGTGTTTTGATTCGAACAGACATACCTTCTAACCGCCAGTTCTACTAATTACTATGTGGCATTGGGCAAGTCTCTTATTCATTCTGAAATGCAATAGTCTCATGTGTTAATGGATAAATAATAAGGATGATGAAAGGTTATTATTATGTGCCAGGCACTGTTCTCAGGGTTTAAGATTGTTAATGCATTAATCCTCACATTAACCCCATGACCTGGGTTACTATTATTACCTCCATTTTATAGTGGAGAAAACTGAGTCAGGGAAGGCTTAATTGCTTATCCAAGGTTTTTCAGCTACTAAGTAGAAGAATCAGAATTCAAACCCAGGCAGTTTGGCCCTAGAGCCCACATGTTTAATCACCACACTGCACTGTCCTGAAGAGTTATTGTAAAGATCAAATGGAAACATGTATGTCAGTCTCTGTCATATGATGCTAAACAGTAGTAGTTAATGAATTTATAATTATTCTAAAATTGTACTATATTGCTTTACATGCCCTAGAATAACTTTTTATGTGCAGTATTCAAAGACAGCCTCCTAATTCTGTGGCCTGTGATTTGGTCAACTTCTTTGCTTGCATTGATTCTAAAAACTTCAATCCTATCCATTTTCATCTCTAACCTTCTAGAATTCCAAAGCTCTTTTCCATTATGAATAAATGAGGTTTAATTGCATCTGAACATCAGGCTTCCTCTAACTCTATCTTTTTTGAAATGACAGAGAGACATGAAAAAAAACTGCACAGAACTAGCTTTAAAATAACTACATCTGGGTTACATTACATAGTCTTTGGCACATCAAACCCTCCATGTGTGCTGCTCCATACTCTGTCTCTGCCTGGCCGTCTGGAATGAAGATGGTCCCCAAGGTGACCTTGGGAGCCATGCATTGAAGAAGGCAGTGCCTCTGTTAGACTGGGTCTCTAAATGACTGCAGGGTGAAGGTCACCCTGATCACTTGTTCACCTCCCCAGTACAGTTCCATGAACCAGGAATACACTTTTAGAGTATAAAAGCTAAGAAATAAATGTCATTAGCATCATTATTATCATCATTACATTTCACATATGAGATAAGGTTGATACATCTTACATGGTAAATAAGAACATGAGTCGTGGTGAAATTGCCAAGTTCTGACTCAGTGAGATCCGTTATCGAGTAAAACACTGAGTGTCAGAGATTCAAAAGAAGATAACTTAAAATTATCACCGGCACATGGAAAAGAGCTCTACTTTTTCTACCTTTGGAGGCTCTTTTTGAACCCTTTCTTAATAGCACAGTGTATTTTCTCTAAACTCTAACACATAAAAGAAAAAAGGTTTCAGATTGCTTGAGTTATGTTACAAAAATGGTGGGGTTCTTTTCTTCTTGAAAAACAAGAAAAATGGCCTGATGTTCATGTAAGCTCTATTTTACCCTTCATTTAAAACAAATGCAAACATTTCCATTGAAATCTGACTGATCGCCTTAAACACATTTTGGAAAGAAGACTTTGGAAGCCCAGATCCAAAAATGTTTAAGGACAGGCACTCTGAGCAGAATCCGGATTTCACAGAAAATACAGGTGTTGGAGACTGAGGACCCTGGAAACGGTGCCTCAGGACTGATAAGAAGCATGAAGACTCTCCAACATACAGACTGAGACGCACAAGTGTCAATGTATAATCTTTAGAAGTGAGTTTATCTTCTAGATAGATCCCTTCCTTGTTCTATAAAAATAAACATCAGCCCATCTCTAATCTTCTCACTTCAAATATAACCACAAAGCTGTGTGTCTCTAGTGATAGCTCAACAGAATTTAAAGGAAATTTCTTTTTATTTTTGAGCTTTGAACACTATGAATAGATTCACATTTTTACAAAATACTCTGTCCTATTGAATGGTTTCAGGTAATAATCCTCTTCCTAATTAAATTGAAATTAGTGTCTACAGTTTTGTACCTCTTCTTCTTGTACAAAGATTTCAATCACCATTTACTAATACAGGAAGTTTTTAAATATGTGTGCCCATCTTTTTCAATTTCCAGGGCTTTTACAAGACTTTGACTTTGTAAAAGAACAAAGAACATGACTTTGTTTCAGATCAGGGCTTCTTTTCCTTCTGGCATTCTCTCATTTCAACTTTAGTTGCCTAACCTTAGGGATCTAAGAACAAACTCTTTGACTGGTTATAGCTACTTATATTATTATTTAAAACATATAAAGGCAGTGGGGGAAGGGAAGCTGCTTTTCAAGGAGGCTCTGTTAGAGAGGCTCTAGTCTGTCCAGTATCCATTCTCCTAGGGTCCATTAACAGCAAGACTCCATCGGTTCAATACCTCAGGAGTTCCCGGGGGGACATTTGGAACTGGCCCCCTTACACAGAGGGCAGGAAGAGAACAAAGAAAGAGGCAGATCACTCCAGATTGGTAAACGGCAGCCTTACTAAGCAAGAGGTTTAACATATAAGATTTCTCTGGGCAGCCATAAGACAAATAGATCGCTACACCTGCCTACCAGAATCCTAAAAGTTTCTATATTAATAAAGTTCAGTCATGTATCCAGTCCAGATTATCTCATCAACACATTGCTCTCTCAAGGCTGCATCCTTGAAAATGGCTCTCACTGTGGGAATAGTGGGTGGAACACACATAGATCCCAAGGACAGAGGAGGGGGAAGAGCCTACAGTTGCCCAGGTCCAGCTTACGGGGCAAACCAGCGGTAACGTCCTCTTGATGACGTCCTTCAACCGACCGCACTTTAATGTGGAATAGCAACGTGCTCTGTTCACCTCACTTGGCTCCTCCTTCTTGCTCCATGGAATGCTCCCGTGGTGGCTGAAGTTCCTGCCGTGAAGTGACCTTGAAAATGGAAGCCAGGAGCTAGGCTGAGCAGAACAATAGAAATCACTGGGTCTCCCAACCATCACATCACCCTGGGCCGCTTAGATTTTAAATGAGGGAAAAAAATTAGTTTCTATTTTACTTAAACCCATATAATTTGGGGGGTTTCAGGCACAACTAACCTTAACTGATATAGAAACAAACACCCTTAAATAAAAAAACAAATAAACAAACAAACAAATACCAAACACTCAGGTAGCTTCTAGTGCTATTGTTTTTATTCCACAGCCATCCTCTAAGGCAGCGGTTCTCAACCTGTGGGTCGCGACCCCTTTGGGGGTCGAATGACCGTTTTACAGGGGTCGCCTAAGACCACCGCAAAACAAAAAGATATTTATATTACAATTCATAACAGTAGCAAAATTACAGTTATAGAGTAGCAACGAAAATAATTTTATGGTTGGGGGTCACCACAACATGAGGAAGTGTATTAAGGGGTTGTGGCATTAGGAAGGTTGAGAACCGCTGCAGGGCCTAGGGGTTTTTAATGCTCTGTGCCAGCAGGTTAGGTAAAAAGGTCTTTTGTTTTTTCCATGTATTTCCCCTGAAGAAATTGCTCATTCTCAGTTGTCCCAAGAGTTCAGGATTAGTATAGAAACACTGGTTTGCATGGAAAAGAATCATACTTAGAAAGTATTTGTGAGGATAAGTAATGAGGGAACTAGCACAATGATGCTTTTTAATAAAAATAAGTCCAATGCTACTGCAGCAGCTACAGAATTAGAAATAGATGTCACCATTTATGTCAATCTCTGATGATTTACAGAGACTGTGAAGTTTTGCTCTTTCTTACTTGAATACCATCTTTTACGTTAATGCTGACATTATAATATGCCAGGAAATAGACAGAAGAAGGGTTTGGACAATTACATACTTCATCTAACTAAATAGCATGACTCAAAGAAATATATTTCAGTGTCCTTCATATTTTAAATACTAAAAAATTAAATAATTCCATATTATTGTTGCCCCAGCTTTGTAATGCCAAACTGAGTCATATAGGTAAATAATAATGTTGCGTGGGATTTTTCATTCACAAGAAGAGTACCAGGCTGGCACTTTTGGGTAGATCAATGTGTATATATATCGCAATGTGTATATATATTGCAATGTGTATATATATATCGGCTAGATACAGATATTTTATAAGCAAATATGCATTTTCTTACTATATATTACCTCCGTTGGTACATACTGCATGTCAGATTCCAATATACAAACATATACAAAGAGCAGGGAAAAACAGCAACAGATAGCAGTGATTATGTTACAAATTAAAAATAACTTGAAAAAGGGCTTACTGAAAATTCTAGTAAAAAAATTTTCAAATCATCAATGTGAAGATGCAAAACACAGCCCCTTTCTTTGACTACAGAGAAAAAAATGAAAATGCCTCAAAAACAAGTAGTCACTTTTGTTTGGGGGTTGGTTAAGAAAAAAGAAAATTTGAGTTGCAGATAAAGACAATAAAGAGAACCTCCACTCCGAACAAATTCTACTCTGTTCTTTGAGCTATGTTGCCACTGCCCCTTCCAAAGGATGAAACAATGTAAGATTTGCAGTGATCTGACATTCTAATTCTAATCTTACCACATGAAAATAATAATTCTATCTCCTGTTACCTATTCAAATGAATTTATTAGAGAGAATATAATCTTTAGTTGTGTGGCAGGGATGGGCAGACATTTTAAGTAAAGGCCAGAGAGTAAATATTTTAGGCTTTGCAGGCCATATGGTCTCTATCACAATTATTCAACTCCACCAATATAGACTGGAAACAGCCAGTGTGTAAATAAAAGGGTGTGTCTGTGTTCTAATAAAACTTTATTTCAAAAACAGGTGGCAGGCTATATTTGGCCTATAGGCTGCAAGTTTTCAAGCCCCTGTTTTCTATAGGAAGAAAGAAATTCAATTTCTTGAACCTTTCCCTTAAAGTAATTGAGTATGTATTGCCTCGTAAGTCTATCATTTCTTTATTTCTTTGTGGCCTGGAAAGCATAGCTTTAATTGATTCTACTAGCATGTTATAAACAAGTAAGCCCACATAACACAGCAGATCTGAAGCAGGATATGTTTTATATATGAAGACAGGCAACTGTCTGAACTAGGTGAATATAAGTGCATAAATAATTTTGGCCTGAAACAACCATAGCAACAAAAACAGCCTGGCAAGAACAAAACCCACAATAAAGAAAAATCTGAGGAAATCACTTTGCAAAATACATTTTCTCCATAAAATAATGGTTGGTGTATCTGATTTATAACTATTCAAATTAACCTTTCCTGCAAATGTGACAAATACAGTTATTAAAATAGCATTTCTCTTTAGCATTATTTGTGTAAATGAAATGTAAAACTGACCCAAGCATATATAGCTCTCATTAAATATGGCTAAGATATGGTCTTTGGGGTTTCTCTTCAACTCCATACTTGTCCTAGAATAGCGCAGTCACTCAGAAGATGTTAATTGAGTTCCTACTGTGTGATAGGCAGTCTATGGGACTCAGTTATTACTTGTCTCTCTTTTATGCCTATGAAATGTAGTAATCTAGTAAATGAAAAGCTTATTAATGGTATCACTTAGCACCTTGCCATTCAACATGTGGTCCACAAGCCGCAGCATCAGAATCACTTGGAAACTTGTTAAAGATACAGATTCTTGGGCCCCACCTCAGACTACTGAATCAGAGTGTGCATTTTAGCCAACAGCCTGAGGGACTGCTGTGCAAACTGGAATTGAGAAGCACCTGTGTGGTGTATTAGTTCCACAGTGAAGTAAGTGATTCTCCAATGTCCTGGAGTCCTGGTTCCAACCTCCTCAAAATTTCTTATCAAGGAATACCTTGACATTGAGGAGAATCTAACTATTTTATTATATATAAAATAATCATATTAATAGTACCTTCTAGGCATGTATCTTAAGCCTCGTTTCATTATATATACATACATATATATATATATATGTATATATATATATATATATAGAGAGAGAGAGAGAGAGAGAGAGAGAGATTTCCTAACAAAATAGCTGAAGCCAACTCCGTATAATGGAGTCACATGCTGAGCTTTGATGGACTGTTGAATTTGGGCAAAAAATCCAAAGTTAATTCCACACTCCATGGGTAACATACCAATCAGCTAGTTACTCATGTTAGATTTTGTTTTTAGGTACTGTGGTAGAAAACTAAGATTGAAACCCATGAGAAAGCTAACATACTGCTTACATTTCTATACTCAGAAAATTCGTCTGCCTGAATGCCTTCTCTTTTTTCATCCCTGAATGTTAAGAGAATTGATTTTTGTCCTCCTAGTACAATGACTAATGCTACTTGGAAAAAGGGCACTACATGATTCTAAATTGCTAATCTTTGATATTTGAATGTTTAAATATTTAGATTACCTATTTACATAATTATTTGTCTCCTTTGTATGTATTTTATTTTTAACCCCTCATTCAGTCAAAGACTTATAAATTTTGATGAGACCAATTATTATCTTGGTCCATTTTGGAAGCATCTTTCTTTCCATAATAAAACATATCCTATATTTATATATTTTATACTGTATAGCCTATTGTTCCTAGCATACAAGCCTGTGCAGCACATTACTGTATAAAATAACACAAGATTAAATCAAGCCCAAGAGAAGGTGATGCAATCAAGTGATGTTGTAAACACGAGATGTATGAGTCTGCTGCTGGCATAACACAGCGCACTGTTTAACAGCAAATTTTTTTTATAAGTAGAAAGAGTATATATATAATCCAAAATAGTAATAAAAGTATGGTATAGTAAATACATAAAGCAGTATCATAGTCACCTATTATCATTATCAAGTGTTATGTACTGTACATAGTTGGATGTACTACACTTTTTTATATGACTGACAGCGCAGTAGGTTTATTTACACCAGCATCGCCACAAGCATGTGAGTAATGCATTGCACTCTGACATTACAATAGCTGCCATGTTGCTAGGTGGTAGGACTTTTTCATCACCATTATAAACCTTTTGAGACCATATACACAGTCCCTCATTGATCGAAACTTCATTATGCGGCACATGACTGTACTTGTTTTTTTATTCCAGGGGAAGGGGTGGAAGGAGAAGTCTGGTCACTACTTTCTTGTTGACTAGCCTTCGTTATAAAGTTGCTTGACAGGTTTGGGTTCTCAATACTGTCAGATTAAATCTGAGATAAAAGTTAGACAAAGAGCTGCAATACTCACAAGAGGGGAAAATGTTTCATAGATAGAAAACAATTGCTTAGCGATGATGCTGTCAGTGTGTGTGTGTGTGTGGGGGGGAGCTCTTTTTTCAAAACACTGAACCAATAAGTGCAATGTCATAGATACATTGTTTGTAATATTTAGATTTTATTTTCATCATATTATACAAACACATAGTTTTTAAGTGGCCAAATAAATCTATAAAGATTCTTATAACTAGAAGCAGCCTCCTGCCCCAACCCCACCAAATTTTGCTCTCATCAGATATGAGTACTTCCAATTATTTTACCATTCGGCTCCATATCATTAAATAATATATTTATATTACTACTTAATAATTCACTCTGTTCCCTATCTGTTGACTTCTTAATATGGAAGATGAGTAATTTGCCTTTTGTAATATCTTTTTTTCATCTTTCCCTTGCCCTTATTATGCCAAAATGTGTGTATATTTATCTTAGTTTGGTTAGTCTATCTTTCATGTTTACATTATTATTACTGTATGAACAAATATATGTAGTAATAACTATATATATAATATCTGTGTATATATGTGTACATATATGCTGTTTACAGATGAGTCAGGCAACTGCCATAATTACTTTTCATTTCCTGCACAACGTTTTGTTCCCCATGCCTTGTTTTATCATTTAATCATCTTGGTTTGTACTTAAACTAATTCAAGACAAATAGAGCCTCAGTATTAAAATCTCCTTGTGATATGTGCAAACACATTGAATCCTCTCACTCTCTTTTCCTGCAGAAATCTTCCCTGGGACTTCTGACCCAGAGAATCCAATCTGGATTCGGATTCCCTGCCCTCTGGGTCTCTGTACCACTTTCCTGGAGTGGTACCCTTTGACAGCAATCTGAGAATTCCCTTTGCCTCACTGCTATGGTTGGAACTTCTAATTCTTGCTTCTTCATTTCTTATTAACACTCTTATTTTCAAGGATTTTATTTTTAATTGGATTTCTTAGTAAATGTACAAAAGAGGTAAATTATTTGAGAGCTGACATATATGAAAATGCTTTTATTTTGTCATTCACAATTAATTGCTATTTTGGCTAAACAGGAAACTTCTATTTTAAAAGTCATTTTCTCTCAAAATTTGGAAGTTTTTCTTTCATTGTCTTTTAGATTCTCTTTCTTGATCCTCCATATTAAAAAAAATTTCTTTTCTCTCTGGAAATTTGTTGGACTCTCTCTTTGTACCCAGTGTTCTGAATTTACATGAATTTTGGACTTTGGTGTGGGTTATTTTCATTCACTGTGCTGGGCATTCATTGGGCTATTTTAATTTAGAAAATCATGTCATAATTCTGGGAAATGTTCTAGAATTATTTCATTGATTACTTCTCCTGAATTTTCTCTCTTTCTGGAACACCTCCTGTTTTGGATATTGGACCTTGTAGATTGTGACTCTAATGTTTTTGCTTTTTTTCTTTCCTGCCTTCCTACCTTTATCCTTTTGCTCTACTTTCTGTGGCATTTTCTAACTTTATTTTCCAACTCTTCTGTTTCAGTTTTCCTTTCTGCTACTATGTTTTTAATTTTGAAGAGACAGTTTTTGTTTTTTGAATGATCATTTTTATAACATTCTGGTCTCGTTTCCAATTTTCTCCATAATATTAATTTACTTTGTTTATTTTTAAAGTCTTTTTCTAGTGGCTAGTTTTTGTTCCACCCTCCTAGCTTTCTCTGGCTTGCTTCCTCTCTCATTTGCATATCAGACACTTCCCACAAATACCTGGTGATCTTTGGCTGATGGTTTATTTTAGAGAGTGGAGCAATAAACAAAGCTGATTGAAAGCTCTAACTGCATAGGCAGAGTGTGGCTCATACTGTAGGGTAATCAGACTGGACTATTTCCTTGAGTGACTTCAATATCAATATTTTTACTCTTTTCTCTTATGTTGGTTAGATTTCCCATCGAAGAACCTTCCTTGTGTTATGATTTAGGTATATTTTAATATAAGTGTGACTTCTATCATTATTTATAAAATGTTTACTAAATGTTTACTTTAAGCACATTACTTCCTGTATCATTATCATAATCATATGAGATAAGTAACATTATTATCCCCAATTTAAAGGTGAGGAAATGAGACTTAGGGAGGTAAACTCCCCCGCCCCCCTTATCAATGTCATCATTAGCAATGTAGGAGTCAGGATTCGAATTCTTAACTCAGCTTCCTCCAACATAGGCTTAAAAATCATTATTATTATTATTTAAAATGTTATAAATAGCCCACTTGAATTAACACATTAATTCAGTCAACAGGAGGTTACAATAGATAATCAGTTAATGTTGGATAAATAAAAAACAAAATAGAACTTTGAAACAGAAGGCTGGAACACGATTTTAATCTCTCTGTACATAGCACGTAGACTGGCTCCGGCCTTTAGGTTCAAAAACAATTCAACATTATCTAAAAAAAATGAGAATTTGAGAGAAACAAAAATTCTAATTATAACTTGGGGCAATGAACTATTAGACTAGCAGTAGTTTTCCCATAACTCTCACTACATACATACTATCTACATTAACTGATGTTTTAAAGCCTGACTAGAACTAGTAAAATCATTGCAAATTGCAGAGTAACGTAAAAGATTATTTTTCTACTTCATGACTACTTTGAAAACTGTCAATTCCTCTAAATGTATTACTGCTACATTTTATAACTTCTGACTTTCTCCTGCATGTGACCATGGCCAGACAGCTGCCTTTGCTGTATTCTGAAATATCGAAAACCATCAATGAGGTTATAATTACTGTTTTCTTAATTGTCTAATTTTATGTTGTCTGTAGTGATTCTAGTGACTTCACTGTAATTATCGGGTTTTACTTTTCCAATATCCTTTAATTCTATTTTCCCTATGTTCAATATTTAAACAAGCAAAATATTTTGTTATTAACAAAGGTCAAGAAAAATGTTATGATCATTGATCTAAATCCCTCTTTAAAGCTCCATGTTTAAATGAGAAATAGTCTATAGCTACAGAAGCAAAGAATTGTAAATACCACCCCCCATAACATACACAAACTTTTTAGTAATTAGAGGTACAAGTAAGTATGCTATATAACTGCCCTTTGGATTAAGGCTCATATTTCCAAATATGATTAAGTAAAAATAGCTTTCCTCTTTCTATAAAAAATACAAGCAAGGGCGATGGAAGTTTTCAGACAATGACATATATTTATTCTGTAAATTAAATCCAATATGTAAAATAAATAGCAGCTTATGAGTTATCCTGTTATAAGAATGGCTGAGGAGGTTGTCTCACCACTAGTTACTGCATCTGATTCGATTGCTCAAGAAGCACAAATGGGACATTTCAGATATTAATAAATGTATGTCAGCCAAACTTGTACATTCATAAAAATAGTTGGCATGTCTTATAGATCCCTCTAAGTACAAAGTTGGCTTGCTCTATGCGGGCTTCTCGTTAGGGTGACATGCTGGTGTAACAATGTCCAAATTTGTAAAGCTTCGCAGATGTTTATAAGCCCTTGACTATTTCTCATAAGAAAATTCAAGTAGAGTGGTGTGGTGGACTGAATATAAAAATGACCCTGATTCTCTTCCTCTCCATGTATCCATACCCTTTACAATGTGACTTTGTAGCTTCTTCCATCCAGCAGTGGAGATTTTGCCTACTCCTCAGGTCTAGGCTGGTACTGTGACTCGGTTTGCCCAAAAGAATAGTGAAGTGACAATATGAGTTTTGGGGCTAACCTTCAACCATGCCCAGCCACCATGAGAAGAAGCCCTAGCTTGTCTGCTGGAGGGGTGTGAGAATTCAAGGGGAAAATGCTTAGTCATCCCAGCTGAACCCATCCCAGACCAGCTCAGAGCCAGTTCCACCCCCAAACGTGTGATAGAACCCAGGAAAGGTCAGGGGAGTTGCCTCCCACCACGCAACCGACCTCAGACATGTGAGTGTGTCCAGCCAATATCAGAAGACCTGTCCAGCTGACCCACCTACTCATAAGCAGTCATAAATGTCTGCTGTTTTAAACCACTGGGTTTTGGGGTAATTATAACACAGCATTGTAGCACCAATAGATAAGTGATTTGAGCATGGCCATCCCTAGCTATTAAACCAAAATCTTACCAAACTTAGAGAACACTTTTTTAAAATCAGTTCTTTAGTGTTCTTTCTCTGCAGATCCAGGGTTTCTTCCACTTGCTCAAAGTCATTCAGGTCATGACTTTTCTATTTTCTTTATAGAAATCCTAAAAAATTCCATTTTCACAAATTCTGACTCTAATATGAGTCAGGAGTAACAAAGCACGATTTACGTAACATAAAAATAAATTGACGTATCAAATGTTATGACTCATCATCTACACTAACCTAAGAGTAGTTTTCATTTTTACGACCCTTGATTTTTTAAAAAATCCTTACTCTTTTAGTTCTAGAGAAAATTCAGGAAGTAAATATTCTTATCCTCCCCATTTGTCACACAGGAAATCTGAATCTTAAAACTAATAAGTGGCTTTTCCATTTTTATGCAACTTATCATAAAAGGTTGAAATAAAAGTCCCTTTCCTCTACTTTAATTAAGACATGCTACTTCTTGAGTCCCATGAGCTATTCTGGAGAAAACAAAATACAATGTAAACCCTGTCAAATATTTAATGTTTTTGCTTGACAACTATATATTATGTGATTATAATATCTTATAATTAGGTAGCACTTCAGAGATTTCGAAACCCTGAGGGTATAGGAAGGGAAATTAAATATCTCTTTGCGTAGATGAAAATGCCAAAGTTTAGAGAGGTTAATGAGTTCACCAGGATCAGACAACGATGGAACCAGATGTGGCTCATCCCAGTTTTTAGACGCCAATACTAGAAGCCTGAGCCTGACCCTTAGCTTGAAAGAGATTTATTCAGGTCATTTCCTTAATATTCTGTGTGTACAAGTTGCACACCAATACAGCTGAGATCATCATGGCCCAAGAGGAAAAGTTGAGCCAAGTAAGTTAAAGGGGAGGTTCCTGCTGGTTTAGCCAGGGTGAGCAGTGTTGAGACTTTGCAAGTTAGGACTCCCTCAGACACACCACACAGAAGACTCTATTCATGAAGAAATAAACCAAATTGATTCATTGGCTTCTGTTGTGTGTGTTGCTTGGAGTTCATAGTCAGAACGATCTTTGAATCAATATATTGTTCTCTGAAAAAGGAGTGGTAAATGCACTGTCACATTCAATTAATGAAGAATATCCTTTGATATTAACAGTGTGGATAGATTGAGCCTGTACTTACTGTGCAAACTGTGTGACAATTGTTCTCTAGACGATCCTGGATCAAATTACAGCCTGTAACCTCCTGGAACCCAGGATTAGAGCCATAATTTGTAGCTGCACACAGTGTAAGTGGTGCATGGGCCCCATCTGTGTATGCTTCTTGGCACGAAACACGTTACTCTTCCAAAGACTGGCAGCAGCCCCATCAGCTTACCAGGTCCTTCCAAATGTATTAGCTTCCTTAGTCTCCAGTCAAATGTAGGCTAAGTACTCAAGTGATTTTTCACTTCTACCACTTAAGGTTAGGAGTAGAAAACTCTCCATGTCAAATATCTTCTGTTGATCTCCCCAGACTGACTCTCCATTCTTCTCCATCCTGTTCTCTGCTATGGACCCTAGAATGCTAATCTGGGTGAACTTATCAACAGGAGTGTTATGCTGTCTTCTGGTTGGCTTCAGCCGTGGGGTACATCAAGAAGAGATGGGAGAAAAGAAGGGTAAAGTCAGGTTATTAATTCTCCTGGCTTTGTGCCTGGTGGATCTATGTAAGTTAGCTGGTTCCATCTACTGAGGACTCCAGCTCCAATCAAGTTGCCCGTACAGCTCTCTCCATGGGTTCTGCCAACTACCTCTTATTCTCCATCTCTAGGAGTGGTAGCAACCCCCTGCTGTTATTACAAGTCCCAGGGTCCTGCACTATCCCTTTTTTTCCTCCTTAATCATTATAATAGTCACTTTAAAAACCTTCCTCAGTTACCTAGCTTGAGTATGTCAACTCAACTGCATCCTGTTGGGACCCCTGACTCATACTTTTCTGGATGGTATCTCCCTAGACCCACTCACGGTTATTTTGTTCATTTATTTAAAAACACATGTGACATCTTGAGTGCATTTTTAAAAATTAGTTTCAGGTGTACAAAACAATGTAATACTTACACATTTATACCCCTCACAAAGTGATAATCCCCCTCTCCCAATCTACTACGCCTCTGACATCATATATAGCTGTTACAGTTCCACTGACTCTATTCCTTATACGGTACTCCACATCATATATATATATATATATATATATATATATATATATATATATATATATATATAAATTATAGTTGACATTCATTATTATTCAGCTTCAGCTTCAGGTGTACACTGCAGTGGTGAGGCACCTACACTGTCCATGAAGTGGTCTCCCTAATAAGACAAGTGTCCATTGTATTTTAATGAGAAGTCTACGTGCTGCATTGAAAAGCATAAGAACTTGGTTTTCCTCCCAGTCATATGTGACTTAGTTTTGTGACCACAGGCAGTTAATATAGTATATCTATATAAATATTTGGTCATCTGATATATGCCAGGCACTGGCCAGGACCTGAAAATACGAAAACAAAGAATACAAGATACCACCTCATGTAGCTCATAATCCTAAAGACTATAAATAAAGATCTCTAATACAATATGTGAAAAGCTATATGGTAGTTTATATGGCTATTATATTTACGTGCAGTGACCTTCAATTTTCTTATTTGGTAAATGAGCACAATATCTGTCCTGCCGATTTATGAGAAAATAAGCCATTAGATGATATAGAGGAAACATTTTGAAATAATTAAGAATTTTCAAATGTAAAGCTATTATTATTAAAAGCATTTCTATCGTATTATTATGTTAGTATGTTATTTGCTTTGCTTCTTACCCTTTTAAATGACTTAATTACAGTGTTTGTTCCTCTAGGCATCATCAGCAACTCAGGTATTACTTCTCCTCAGGGAAGTTTTTGCCTAGCATGAATTTAAATAAATAAGAATGGATATCTTGAACATCTAATCTTATGAATTTAACTTCATATTCAGCCAGTAGTTTTTATGATACACTATCAAAATTAACTCGCAATGTCAGTGGAATCCTGTTGATTCCATTGAGCCGTAAATAACTCTGCCCAGAGAGGAGTGTGAAGATACTGCTTCAACTAGTTTAAAAAGCAATTAAGAAAATAGCTCACTGGTTGTGCTCAGGTGGCTTTCCTGAATATAAATGATCTTCTCTATCTTTATCTACCCTTCCAGCTGAAAATATCTGATTAAAAAATAGGGATCAATGTTTTCCTCAAAATGTGCAGAGCTTTTGTCTGATTCACAAGTTTTGTCTCCCCTTTCTTACAGCAGTAAAAAATTTCTTTCTTTGTTTAAGGGAACTTTATCTATGTAGTTTAGGTGAGGCTGCTCATTTTCACATCTTTTCATCTTGGGACACAAGAAACCAGGTCTAAAAGTCTGAGAATCCCAAACACCTGGCCACAAGATTTGGTTTAAGATTAGCCATATAGTCAAAGGCAAGCCAATCAGAATCTTCATGAAAATTATTCTGCTGCAACTACTTGGAAATACTCCCAGGTATCACTGCGGTTGGTAATCTGACAGAATGGACATATTGCCCACCGTGAGGAGAGATCACATCCAAAAGATGGTGAGTGAGATAGATCCATGTATCAAGAAAGATATATTCATGGGCTTTGAAATTACATCAGTAGAGAAAGAAAGAAATCCTTTCTTTGCTTAAACTAATATTTTATTTTTTTTATTTTTCAATTACAGTTGACATTCAATATTATATTACTTTCAGGTGTACAGCATAGTGGTTAGATATTTACATAACTTACAAAGTGATCCCCCGATAAGTCTAGTACCCACTTGACACTACACATAGTTATTACAGCATTATTGATTATATTTCTTATGCTGTAATTTACATCCTCATGACTATTTTGTAACTGCCAATTTGCACTTTCTAATCCCTTCAGCTTTTTCACCCAGCCCCACAACCCTCCTCCCATCTGGCAAACTTCAAAATGTTCTCTGTACCTGTGAGTTTTTTTTTTTATCTTGTTCTTTAGATTCCACATATAAGTGAAATCATATGGTGTTTATCTTTCTCAGTCTGAATTATTTCACTTAGCATAATACCCTCCAGGTCCATCCAGGTTTTCACAAGTGGTAAGATTTCATTCTTTTTTATGGACAAGTAATATTCCATTGTATTGTGCACCGCTTCTTTATCCAGTCATCTATCAATAAACACTTAGGTTGCTTCTATATCTTGGCAATTGTAACTGATGCTGCAATGAACATAGGGATGCATATATCTTTTTGAATTAGTGTTTTGGACTTATTTGGATAAATACCCAGAAGTGGGATTGCTGGGTCATATGCTAGTTCTATTTTAAATTTTTTGAGAAACATCCATACTGTTTTCCACAGTGGCTGCACCAATTTGTAATCCCATCAATAATGTATGAGGGTTCCTTTTTCTCCACATCTTCCCCAACACTTGTTTGTTGATTTTTTTGATGATTGCCATTCTGACAGATGTGAGGTAATATCTCACTGTCGTTTTAATTTGCATTCCTTTGATGATTAGTGACATTGAGCATCTTTTCATATGTCTATTGGCCATGTGTATGTCCTCTTTGGAGAACGTCTATTCCGGTCCTCTGCCCATTTTTTAATCAGATTGTTTGTCTTTTTGGTGTTAAGTTGTATGTGTTCCTTAAATACGTTGGATATTAACCCCCATTAGATGTACCTTTGGTGAACGTATTCTCCCATTCAGTAGGTTGTCTTTTTGTTTTGTTGATGGTTTCCTTTACTGTGAAAAACTCTTTAGTTTTATGTAGTCCCATTTGTTTATGTGGCGTAGCACATCAATTGATTTGCAGATATTGAACCAACCTTGAATCCCAGGAATAAATCCCATTTGATCATGATGTACAATGTATTTAATGAATTGCTGAATTCAGTTTGCTAACATTTCGTTGAGGATTTTCGCATCTATGTTCATCAGAAATATTGGCCTATAACTTTTTTACTTTATTTTTTTTGTAATGCCTTTGTCTGGTTTTTGAATCAGGGAAATGCTGGCTTTGTAAAATGAGCTTGGGAGCTTTCCCTGATCTTCATTTTTTGAAAAGTTTGAGAAGACTATGTGGTCACTCTTCTTTGAATATTTGGTAAAATTCACCTGTGAAGCCATCTCTTCCAAGGCTTTTGTTTGTTGGGAGTTTTTTTTTTAATTACTGATTTGATTCTGATGGTAGTTATCAGTCTGTTCAGATTTTATGTTACTTCTTGATTAAGCCTTGGAAGATTGTGTATTTTTAGTAATTTATCCATTTCTTATAGATTGTCCAATTTGTTGGAATATAATTGTTCAAAGTATATTCTTATAATGTTTCGTATTTCTGTGGTGTTTGTTGTCACTTCTCCTCTTTCATTTATGATTTTATTTATTTTGGCCCTCCCTTTTTTTTTCTTTAATGAGTCTGGCTAAAGGTTTATCAATTTCATTTATCTTTTCAAAGAACCAGCTCTTAGTTTCATTGCTCTTTTGTATTGTCATTTTTTAGACTATATTTCATTTATTTCTGCTGTGATCTTTAGTATTTCCCTCCTTCTTCTTAGTTTGGGCTTTGTTTTTTCTTCTTTTTCTAGTTTCTTTAAATGTAAAACTAGATTGTTTATCTAATATTTTTCTTGTTTCTTGAGGTAAGTCTGTATTGCTATGAGTTTCCCTCTTAGAACTTCTTTGGCTGTGTCCCACAGACTTTGGGCCATTGTATTTTTAATATCACTTGTCTCAAGGTATCTTTTGATTTTTTCCTTGATCTCATTGTTGACTCATTCATCATTTAGTAGCATGTTATTTAGTCTCCATGTGTTTGTGTGTTTTTCAGTTTTCTCGTAATTGATTTCTAGTTTCATACCATTGGGGTCAGAGAAAATGCTTGGTATGATATCAATCTTAAATTTATTGAGACTTATTTTGTGACCTAACATGTGGTGTATCCTGGAAAATGTTTCATGTGAGCTTGCAAAGAATGTATATTCTGCTACTTTGGGGTAAAATGATCTAAAAATATCAGTTAAACTCATCTGGTCTAATGTGGCATTTAAGGCTGCTGTTTCCTTATTAATTTTGTGTCTGGATGATCTATCCATTGGTGTCAATGGGATGGTAAAGTCCCTGACTATTACTGTATAACTGTCGATCTCTCCTTTTATGTTGGTCAGTATTTGCTTTATACGTGTATATTTAGGTGTTCCTACATTGGATGCATAAATGTTTATAAGGGTTATAGCCTATTGTTGGGCTGATCTCTTTATCATTATGTAATATCCTTTTTTGTCCTTTGTTATTATTTTTGTTTTAAAGTCTACTTTAAGTATTACTACCCCAGTTTTTTTGTTTGTTTGTTTCTATTTTTTATGAAATATCTTTTTCCATCTCTTTACTTTCAGTCTGTGTCTATCTTTCAATCTGATGTGAGTCTCTTGTAGGCAGCATATGTATGGGTCTTGTTTTCTTATCCATTCCTTTCTTTTTACCCAATCCTCTTTGCTTAAGCTAATGTGATTTAAATATCTGGCATTGACAATCAAGTCTTGACTATTGCATATTGCCATGTAACTTAAAATGAAAATGACTGAATGAATTAGAAATTAGGTTTCACCTTTACTCTTAAGAAAATTTGAGGAAAAAAATAACTGAGAAACATTCTAATTACTATTTTTAAAGCAATATGAAATGATTTTGCAACTGCAAAACAAAAATAGAAAGCTATGGTCAAAGAAAATTTTGAGAAAAAAAGGATTTTTGTAAATTTGAAGTATAATTACTGAATAAAATGTCTAATTGAGGAGCTGGAAGAAAAATTTTTTAAGTTTCTAGGATATAAAGGTATTCATTTTGTCAATGAATATTAGTGAAATACCTACTATGTGCTTGGTCTGATATTATGTGCTTGGTGCTGGGGTTATAATAGTGGAAATAGATACTAACTCCTTTCCTTCAAAGCTGACCTTCTAGCTGCTGGAGACAGAAAATAAATATAAACATAATAAACAGGTGAACATCAGAGTATTAGTCAACAAATAAGGGAGCATGGAAACAGACATTGGGAATAGTGTAGGAAGGGGCGGTTTTTGGAATTTAAATGGGATCATCAGGGCCAACCTTACTATGAAATTAAGATATAAGCAAAGACTTGGGAGAGATGAGGGATTGGGTCAAAAGAGTATCTGGGGGAAAGGGAGTTCCAAAGAAAGGGAACAGTTTACACAAAGGCAGGAGTCTGCCTAAGAAGGTAGAGGCTGAGCCAAGAGTCTGTGTAGCTGGATTGGAATGAGGGAGAATGAGAGTGCAGGAAGATGATGCCAGAGGGGAACCCGAAGCAGATCATGGAGGATTTAATTGGCTATTGCAAGGATTTGGTTTTGTTCTCAGAGTCTGGGGAGCCATGCATTTCTTTGAGTCAGAATGCCAAAATCTGACTTACGTTAAACTTGGCTCACTCTGGCTACCGTATTGGGAAGAGATTATAAAATGCCAAGACTAGAAATACAAATATAAAGAAAAATGAGGAAAATTATTTTAAAGAATAGTTAAAATCATCAAAGGTCATTCTAGGAAATACAATATCCACATGATAGACATTCCAGAAAGAGAAAACAGAAATTGGGGTGCAGAGTTGGTGACTGGTGGAAATAATAACAACAATCATAGCAATGACTTTCCCATAGCTAAATTAAAACATAAGTCTTCTGCCTAAAAGGCTCACTGAGATTTAGGGAGATGAAAAAGATCCATCTGAAATCAATTTAAAAAATAAAAGAGCCCAGAAGTTTTCAAAGAGGAAAAACAGCAAAAAAGGTGATTTCCCAAGAAATTAAAATAAGAATATCAGACTTTTTATCAGTAACAATACATGCCAGAAGATGATATAATAATGCTTTCCAAGTTTGGAGAGAAAATTACTTTGAACTAGGAATTCCAACTAAACCCATCTATCAATCAAGTAAGTATAAGGGGGAAAAAATAAATGATGTTTTCTATCATGAAAGATTCAAATAGGTTTTCTGAAAACTACTTGAGAATGTACATCAGCCAAATACAGAAGAAATTCAACAAAATTGAGTACATTGGAAGCAAAGAAATAATAAGAACATGGAATAAGTATATCATTTAGAAATCACAATGATAACCAATGAAATAACTAAAAATTTTTTAAACACTAACAAAAGTTGAAAAGAGAAGTAAGTAGGTAGAAATTAGGTAAATGACTCTTCTTAATCAATGCCAATAGAAAGTTTAAACTTTGCAAAGGAAAGTACAAAATGAACATATTTACTTCAAATTAGGGAACTAACTAATAGAAGAGTTAAAAAATGGTTCTCCCTAAGATTTGGAGCTGGGGAATCAGAAGAAAAGAGATAGTTACTTTTCATTTATACTGTTCCATTTTATTTGAACTTTTGTTTCAATATGTATATACTACTTTTATTTTAAAAATAACAAAAAATATAAATTTTGGTTGCCTGTTTCTCATTTTCCTTGAAAGTTAAAACAGTAGGATGCCTTACAAGAAACCTTAAAAAAGCATTCACGGGTGATGTATCGTATCTAATGCATAACTATGATAGTCACTGATGAACACAAAAAATATGTGTTATAATGGAATGGAACATTTGAGTTATTTGAAAGGCTATCTGCTAAAGAGGCATGTCCTGTCCTCAACATTAAGTTGCTGCCTGGAATACAATAGGTAAGTAGGGCAGACATAATTAGTTATTTGATCTAATAATACATTTTAAATTATATAATTAGTTTGTGAGGTTGCAATTAAAACAACACAGGTTTAAATACCCCATCACATATTATACTTGTCCCAGCTAATTGTAGAAAATAATTTTACAGAGAATAACTCAAAACATTGATGAATATGTATGATAAGATCAAAAATAGAGAAGATTTCTGGAAAGTTCTAACTTGCCATGTGTCAGTCACTGTGATAGAGATTTTGTGCATATTTTCTACTTTTCCAATAACTTTAGGTAGTAGGTATTTTTCAGATAAGAAAAACTATGCTTAGAAAGAAGTCCTTTAAAATAGTAAAATCAAGATATGAAATCCACAGGGGCATTTGGAGTGTGAAGGTGATAAAACAACTTTGTAATTTTCCCCACTGAATTCCAACCTAAAATGAAAGATTCAGTAAAGGTAAACAAATTCCCAGTAGCTTGTGTGCACTGCTTAGCGAAGCAGCTTTTAACACATTAGCTAGCTTAGTTGCCCTTGTCAGTTGTCTTCTAGCAACAGAATCCTGAAAAATCTCCCTGAAATTTCATGTTTCCTTTGCAGGACTTTTCTAACTGGCCATTCTCTTTGACTGAAAATGACACCCCATCCCCCATTCCCCCCCCACCCCGTTTCTTCTACTTAACAATCCCTGTTATCCAAGATCAGAAGGACTTTTGTTTTCCTCATGTGTTTAGCTATTGGGGACTAAAATCTACTCCATTCTCCCTTTGCCACATTATGTGCCCCAGTGGGTTGTGTCTTCAGAGGAAAAGTCCATTTTGTTCACAGAATAGCCTTGTACCTGCGAGGCTCCTGTTTACCAACTACACACCTGCCCATTGAAAGCTTAATTATTTCCCTCTTTGTTTAATGGGTTGTTCTGTAGTAACAAATTAACAGCATTATGTCATCCTGATGTCATCATGTTTGAATCCAGACGAAAGCATCCCACAATGCTTCAGCTGCAGATGTCAAGTCTACCTCTATCTCTATTTTTTAAATTTAACTTTTTATTTTTAGAGAATTATAGATTCACATCCAGTTTTAAGAAATAATATAGAAAGGTCCTGTGTATGCTTTATTCAACTTCCCCCAAAGGTAACATCTTGGAAAACAATAATGCAATATCACAGCTAACATATTGACATTGATACAGTAAAGATACAGAACAGTTACATCACCACAGGAACACCTCAGGTTGTCCTTCTGTAGCCATGCCCACTTATCTCCCGAGTCCACCCTGTCCTTAACCCTGGCAACCACTAGTCTGTTCTTCTGCAAACATTTTCTCCCATCCTATAGCTTGTCTTTTGATCCTCTTCACAAGATTTTTCACAAAAGATTTTAAAATTTGATGAAGTTAAGCTTATGATAGACTGTATTTGTATTTTATTCTATTCTAGCTTGTGGCTGTTTTGCTTATTGCTTCAGCACCATTTGTTGAAAGGCTATTTTTCCTCCATTGAATTGCTTTGGCAAATTTGTCAAAAATCAGTGGGAGCATATTTGTGTGGATCTCTGTCTTGGTTCTCCATCTGTTCAGTTGATCTATGTGTCTATTCCTCTGTCCATACCACAGTCTTGACTAGTGTAGTTGTACCAAAATTCTTGAAATCAAACAGACCTATCCATCCCACTTTATTCTTTCTCAAAGGTTTCTTTTTGGTATGATGAAAATATTCTGAAATTAGATGGTGGTGATAGTTGTACAACTTTGTGAATATACTGAAAACCACTCAACTGTACCCTTATAATGGGTAAATTTTTGTTTTTAAAGATTTTTATTGGGGAATTGGAGGGATGGGAACAGTGCTGGGGAATTGGGGGAAGGGGAACAGACAAGTTGCTGTCCTTTTGTTCTTCAGTCTAGTTGTGGAGGACGTCGCCCCACCGGCCCAAGTTGGCACCATCATTGCGCTCTTCCTGGGCGAGGCAGATCAGTCGCTGGCTTCTGGATGGCCACTCACTGTGGCTGCTGGCTGCTCACGCTGGCTGCTGGCTACACACCATAGCCCATGGCAACCCACTGCCACAGGGGCTGCAGCCTACGCCGTCGCCAGCGACTCAGGGCAGCCCAGCTCCAGGTTGAGCTGTTGTTCAGCATCTTAGCTGTAGAGGGCAGTGTCATTGGCCCTCATATGTGGGATCCAAACCAGGGCCCTCTGGTGTCCCAAGCCAGTTCTTAACCATCGTGCCACTCGGCCAGCCCTAATGGGTAAATTTTATAGTATAAGAATTATACCTTAATACTTTGAAGGAAATGTGAAAAATCCTACAAGAAAGTAATAGGTCTCTTCTGGTCAAGAAAATCCTAACTTGCCAGGATTCTCATCAGTCCTGCTCCCTCTGCCTTCCTTTCCAGCTTGGTGCATTTCCTTGCCTATTTTCACTGCCTCACTGGCCTGAAGTTTGTTTCTACCCTAACAGGAAGTGCATGAGGGCTCTTGATGGGCTTGAAATTTTGCTCTAGGTCTCTAGATCACCTTAAAGTACCTGAGGTCTTTTACCTACTTCCACTATGCAATTGAATTTGTTTTACCCAATTTCTACAGTCTTTGATTTTTGCATTTGTCCAGTTTGATTCCTGACTACCTACTTGACCAATACATTTTATTTTCTCTCTGCTGTTCAGCTCTGCTTGAACCATAATGGTCTATCTGGTTATGCAAACTTCTTTTCTTTACCTTTAGTTTCTGTATGCCCTATGATCACTATCTAATGTGTATTTCAGTTGCCCAAATTTCTTGACCTTGCACTCCATTAGTAAAAATTACTTGTTTCATCACAATGTAGATCTGTCTAAAATTACTTATATGTACTAATATATTATGTTGTCAGATGATCTATTGTAGCATTAAAAACCACCACGAGACCTAATAATATAAAACAACAAACATTTTCTTATGCTCATGTACTCTGGGTCAGGAATTTGGACAGGGCATGGTTTGGTTTTGCTCCATAACTCCTGGAGCTTCAATCGAGAAGCCTCAGATAGCTGACAGTGACTCAAAATGCTGAGTTCTGCAATCATCTGAAAGCTTCTTTACTCACATGTCTGATACCTAGCCTTGGCTCAACTGGTACTTTTAAAGGATCAGGGTGGTTTGTAGCTTGGGCTCCCTCGCAGCATGGTGTGGTCCCAGGGTATTTGGACTTCTGATATGGTGGCTCAGGTTTGCAAGGTCAAGTGCTTCAGCAAACAAAATCAAGGCTGCATGACCGTTTATGACTTAGGTTAGGAGGTCACATAGTCTTCCTTCTGCCATACTCTACTGATGCAAGTAACTTCAAATACAAGAGAAGAGGACAAGGAACTATCTTTCCATGAAAGAAGTGTCAAAGAACTTATGGCTATGTTTTAAAACTTCTACATGCACACATTAATACATTCAAATATAAATTTAAAAGCATGAGATAAACATAAACATCAATATAAATTGCAATATTTTCTTTTTGCTCCAATGAATCATCTTGTTCATTTCTTTGGGTATAGACCCTGCATTGGAGATCTGCTGGCCTAAATAAGTGAGATACAACATATCCCTGCTAAAGTCTTAATGATGGTTGATGTTTATACATGGAACACACCCTCATGGATATACCAATTTTATGCACATTTCTCAACACACTTGTTGCAATCATACCCCTTTCTCTCTCACTCTTGAATGTATATTACAATTCATAAAAGCAAGAATGACATTATTACAGGAGCAGCCTTGAATCTAGTCTCATTTAGTAATAAAGATTATTCACAGTGTGATAGTAATAAATTACTTGCATCTCACTTTACAACTGATTGTGACACATCAATGTAATGACACAAAGATCAACAATTGTTATATGCAGTACTGTCACATAGGTTGGGTGTTGTCCCTCCTTGTGCTGGAATTCAGCTCTGAAAAGAATTGCCTGAGAGAGTGGGTGATGAATGGAGAATCTTGAAAGAGATTAACATATCACCATAGTGGAAAGTCAGAGACATCTAAAAGCAAAGTCAACACAGAGACAGATAATCTAAGAATAAAGGTTACAGAATAATAATATTTAATTATAAATGTCTGTTTTTCTGTGCTATGATACAACACCCCTCCTCAGTTGTTACAATGATCTCCCATGCAGATGCCTCATGTCCTCCCCCTGGGTGGCACAAGGCAAGAGAAGAGAACCCCTGCAAGGTGCCAAGAGTAAACAAGATAGAGAATTTCACCAGGATAAGAAAGTGGAAGGAAAGGTAACCATTGGAATATAAAACTCTCTGGAACTTGCAGAAATCTGAGAGAGGGCAAGAAAATTTACATAGGACTCTGGGTGGGGATTCAAGCCAAGTTTGTGAATCTCAAAGGACACAGTGTAATGTTTGTTTATAAAAACATAACGCTAGCAAAAGAATTAGCTGGCACTCAGCCAAGAGTCCAGTTTCCTCCAGTCTTTGTTGGCAAAGTAAAGGAACCTGACTCAGCTACCTGTAAAATGAGATCAGGAGAATCTGCAAATATGGCCAACATAAAGCAATGCTAGCCTCTAGCATCAACTGCTGTGCCCCATTCATCCCCTACCATCACATAACTTTCAACAGTAAAAACAGTTGGTCTCAAAGGGAATGCACACCAAAGAATGTACAAGATGACCTATTAGAACATGGCAAAAAAATATTGGAGCTAACTTTTAGTTCTATTTGCTTTTATCTATGTTTTAAAATGTATAAACAGCATTAGTGTAGAAGTGCCTGCGTATCATTTATAAATAAATGTACATTGAAGATAGATGCACATAGGCTGGCCATGTGGCTCAGTTGGTTAAGAGCTCACTCAAGAGTGTGAACTCTGAGAAATAGCGGTTTGATGCCCGGCCCGAGCTGAGCGCTGAGCTGCCAACAAGTGGCAGGATGGCTCAGCTTAAAAAAAAAAAGAAGATAGATGCACAATTTTTTTTTTTTTTACTGATAAGCACTTAGGGATCAAAATGTTGGATACAACAGATTTAGAAGAGAATGTATGGTTTGGGGGCTTCCGAAACCTAAAAGTAGAGCTGAATTAGAACATGCCTCTGACAGATGAGCAGAGTCAAAAAATGAGCTAGGTTTTAGGCAAACCATCAGGTTTTCCTTCTGTTTCCCCTGCATGTACCACAGCAGTTAGCTGCCTTGGGGATTGTGATGGACTGAGAAATACCAAGATTAATTATTCAAGTTCCTTGAGAAAAAAATTCGCTGAGAGAGGACAAGATTCCTTATAATACTAAATTGGCCCACATATCACTGCACGCCATGAATTGATATTGCTATTTCCTGATTCTTCTCCCTTTGGCAGTTAACAAGATTTGAACTCACAGTATTGTGTTTTAGCATAACAGAAGGAATTGATTTTTCTTGTCAGGCACTTTATATATGTTAATTCATTTGACTTTCATTACAGCTCTGTAAAAATAGATAATATTACTCCCATTTTCCCCGAAAGGAAACAGACTATGCAATTTGCTTAAGATCCCACAACTACAAAGGGAAGAGCCAAAATTCACATTTAGCTTCTCTTGATCCCAAATGCCATATTCTTAGAGCCCAATTCTCCCTATCTAGATAAAGAAGTTCTTTGAAGATCTCAGGTTTCAAAAATATATTTTTCCTCTATGTTTTGGAGCAAAGGAGAGGCACTGCCTACAGGCCAAATGTTTTGAAATGGAGGGAGGTACATTAAAGAATTATCAAAATTTATTTTTAAAAGAGAAAGTGAAATAATTAAAACTCTGGTCATGATGTTAAATTGTTGACCCCTGAATGATTTATAGAGCTCTTTGACAGTAACTGAGTGTTTAATTAGAAAAATGATCATTGGAATTTCCGGTCAAGATGGCAGAGTAGGTAAATGCTGTGCTCACCTCCTCTCAGGACCACATCCATTACAACTAAACTACAGAACAACTTTTACTAGGAATCACCTGAAGTCTAGCTAAACCGAAGCCTTACAACTATGGACATATAGAGGAAGGCATCTCGAGACTGGTACGAGGGGCAGAGACACAGAAAGGGCTGGTCCACAACCGCATGTGACCATTAGAAATTGGGAGGGATATCTCAGCTGCAGCGGTAATCCCCAGAGGAGTGAGGAGTCACAGACCAGGGTTTCAGTGCTGGGGAAAGAAGTCCCCATAATTTCTGGCTGTGAAAACCAGTGGAGATTTTGGCTGTGTGAGACAAGGGGTGGCTGAAATCCTAGGTGCTCCTCTTAAAGGGACCATACAGGGACTTACTCACTGATGGACTCATTTGCTCTGAGCTTCAATGCTGGGGCAGCAGCTCAAAAGGCACCAGGGATATATGGAGAGAAACTGAACTTTCTAGCTTCAGCTTGAGGGCCAGAAGGGCAGCTTTCTCCTAGGTGAAAGAGCTGGTGGAAGCCATTGTTTTTTGTTGAGCCCCCCCACTTCCTGCGTGCAGATGCAGGCAGACACCATATCTGAGCCTCCATCAGACTGGCTATGGCCTTTCCTCTGTCCCACTCTAGTAATTCAATACCACCCGCCACCCAACTTTTGGACACACCTAAGCTGCTTCCAGTGGCTTTTCTGTATAAATAGCCTGCTTTGGCTCATGCTTCAGACTTTCCTAAAATATCTCAAAGATTCACAAAACACAACAAGCAGCAACCAGCTTCCACATGTCCCATACCTCTGGCTGAGCAACCCAAAGCCCAGCATTAGTGACAGCCAGCCTTGGTTCATGACTTGACCTCTCAAGGCACCTCTAAGCACAGTGCAAGCAGCAGCCATCTCTGGATTGCTTTGTTGCTCATGCCAGGTGGCCCTGGACAGGGCACAGACTACAGCTGAACTTGGCCTGCAGAGGATCCCCTTCCAGGAGGCACCAGAGCTGGCAGGCTCAGTGGCCAGCTTTGGACTAAGCTGAAGCATCACCCAACCACCTGGAAGGATGTTACACTCAAAGGAGCCCTGCTAGAGTGAACCCTGCTCTGTAGTGTCAACCGCTGCACCACAACTCCTCCACTGTAGTCATAGGTAGTCCTCACAACCAATCAGCCTAAGGGTCAATCCCTCCCACTGACATGCAAATAGCAATCAAGTCTCAACTGCAAAAGGAGGGCACACACAATCCACACAAGGGACACACCTGGACCACCCGGCTCTGGTGACCAGGGAGATGACACCACTACACCTACTACATACGGCCACTCTACTAAGACTGGGAGGCATAGCAGCCCTATATAGAAACAAACACAGAGAGGCAGCCAAAATGGGGAGACAAAAAAACATGTCCCAAATAAAAGAGCAGAACACAGCTCCAGAAAAAAAACTAAACAAAATGGAGACAAGAAGTCTACCAGATACGGAGTTTAAAACACTGGTTATAAGATGCTCAATGATCTCAAGGAGGACTTCAGTAATATTGTAGTAATTATGTATGGTGTCAGATGGGTACTAGATTTATTGGAGTGATACACAGGAGGGGGTGGAGGACAGGGTGGAAAAAGTGAAGGGGTTAATAAGTACAAATCGATAGCTACAAAGCAGTCATGGGGGTGTAAAGTAAAGCATAGGGAATATAGTCAATAATATGGTAATAACTATGTATAATGCCAGGTGGGTACTAGACTAGTCAAAAGAATCACTCCTTAAATTATATAAATGTCTAACCACTAGACTGTACGCCTGAAATTAATATAAAATAATATTGAATGTAAACTATAATTGAAAAATTTTAAATGGGGGGGAAGGTGAAGAGGAATAAGAAGTTGAAATTTCTAGGTATAAAAACAATAAATCATGGGGGTGTAATATACAGTGTGGGGAATATAGTCAATAATATTTTGATAATGTGGCACGGTGTCAGATGGTTGCTGAATTTATGGTGATTGTTTCTTTAGGTATATAAATGTTGAATATTGTGTACACATAAAACTAATATAATATTGTGTGTTAGCTATATTTAATAAAAATCTTTTTAAAAATAAAGAAAAATGATAATTGGAAAAAGTTCATTGTTGTCTCCATGTCATTAAACCAATGTTGTGAGACAATTCAAAAAAGAAGATGGCTATGCAATTTCCACACATCATTTGTTTGCTAAGTCACTCAGCCCCAGATACCATTTGTTTCCCAATTCAGAGCTAAACACACACATGACAAAAAAACTTCATCTAGACAAAGGGTCAATTTGGGTTTGATGAAAAGGGTCAGTGAGGGCCCTCTCTTAGTAGTAACCCCACTGGACAGAGAGTTTATTTCCCCTGAAGGTGTATTCACTTCAAAGTTTGTTATTAAATGATAAGAAGGAGAATGAAAAATGTAATTTCTCTAGAATAATTTTTGCAACCACAGAAATATCTTGCACAAGTGGACACTCACTTTTTTTTCCAGTTCATTCCTAAACGTACATTGCTGTAGCCTATAATGAAATACTTAGAATATCTAAGGGATTATGTCTTCTGGGAGTTTCAGATAACACCCCATTGCCTGCAATATTCGTATTTCTATTATCTAAAAAGGTGAGGGAAAAACATGAGAAGACTACAGATGTGAGTGAAAATTGATTCAGTACACTGGGCTTGGAAACAAGACTACCAATAAGTTGCAAAAGAAAAGAGTAAATCTCAGCTGAAATTTAATAAGAGATGGTAATATGAGCTACTACTTGAAGGTAGTATTTTTTAAAGGAAAAAGTAATAGGGTGTTTATATTCACTGTATAAAATTGATAAAATAAGTAAATATTCTATTAAATATTTGTAGTATTTTAGATACTCAATTCCTGTTTCAATTATGTTAAATAAGCAAAACATTTCTTTTAGAAATTGAAGCATTAGTAAGTAAATTAAAATAAAGACACTAGAGTAAGCACAGAATAGCCAAAGATGGGGAAAGGTTGTGGTAGGGGAGGTATTTGTCATCCAAACCTGATATATCATTTATCCTAAGTATCTACCTTTAAAATATAATTTCCCTCTCCTTCATTCTCCCCCACCCCAACCCAATTTAAACCTTCAGTTTCACTTCTTTTCTTGATTCAGTAACCTCAAAATCCCTTTGAAAATAAAGGCCCCAAGAGTCAATTGAGATGGTGGTTAACCATGCTTATTGAGCACTTCCTTGTTTGGGGAGCCTTTGGGTGTGTGAAGAAACCTAATCTGACCTTGATCTGAAAGAAAAATTAGTTGCTTATGTTCTTCATTGTTTTATCTACAACTTCTATATGTTTTCTTATTTCTGAGTGGGTGCAAAATTATTCTTAGTGCCATGCCACATTGCCCTCTCATTCTATCTTCTCCTTTCTCTGAATTCCACATGATCTCCCCCCTCAATATTTTTATCCCCAAAAAGTTTTCATTCATAGAACCATAGGGTATGTATAAGACACCTACTCTGTACTAGGCATTATGCCAGCTTCTCTAACTGTATGGAAACAGGGAGGTAGAAAGGAAAACTATTTCAGTGTTGTTGTTTTTTTTTCCCCACTTCAAGGTTTGCAATAAACATTACTTTCTCAGCTGCCAAAAGTAGGGTATTACCTGCCACCTACAGCAATCCATGAAAAATGATTAAAATTAATTAGATAAAATCATAGGGCTGGAAGAGATTGTAAGATGTCACTTCTAGGTTTATCAGCCTTTTGTGAATTGGAAAATATATGTTATATATTATACATTATATATTATATATTATATATACTAATTTAGTACACACTTTTATATATTCATCAGAAAAAAAGTAATAAAGATGACCCTTATTTAAAAATAAAGAAAAATGTGACAACAGACTACAATAGTCCCCTTATTCATAGTTTTGCTTTCTGAAGGTTCAGTTGCCCATGGTCAGCTACAGTCTGAAAATATTAAGTGGAAAATTCCAGAAAAAAAACAATTAATAAGTATTAGATTTTGTACGATTCTGAGGAGTGTTATCTAGTACTGTCCTTCTCTGACCCACTCTGTCCTGCCGGGAACATGAATCATCCTTTTGTCCAGTGTATTCACGCTGTACATGCTAGCGACCTATCAGTCACTTAGTAGTCATCCGGGTTATCAGATCAGTTATCAAAGAGAGAGAAAGACCACATTCACATAACTTTTATTACAGTATATTGTTACCATTGTTGTGTTTTATTATTACATATTGTTGTTAATCTCTTACTGTGCCTATTTTAGAAATTAAACTTTATTACAGGTATGTATGTATCAGAAATAAACATGGTGTGTATAGAGTTCAATACTATCCACAGTGTCAGGCATCCACTAGTGGTCTTGGAATGTAACCCCCATGGATAATGGGAAGCTACTCTTTTGATAAGGTCTACATTTTTTCCCCCTCTAACTCAGATACATGATCATCTGGACCTCTCATTCACTTATCTCCAGACAGTGAGCTAATTAAAAATTTTAGTCCATTTTTCATGAATCACTCCTGATAAGGTTTAAGTCAGAGGCTTTCTGGGGAGTACTCATTGGAGAAAATCCTTACTGATGTATGCATGCATAGCTATCTGATTCACAACTTTTGGTAACCCAAGTAAAGGGTTTCAAATGTTTAGAAATAAGAGCTTTTCTTTAATCACTTTTTTTATTTATTAAATTTATTGGGGTGAGTTGGGTTAGTAAAATTATATAGATTTCAAGTTTACATTTCTATAATACTTCATCTATATATTGCACTGAATCTACTGTGTTAGGGTTAAGATCCATTTCTTTATGGTGATCCTTAGCTATTTGAAAACATCTCTTTAATGTCTATATTGGAATTACTTTTGTCATGAATTTCATGAAATTAGTTATAAGATCTAGATTCCCTTGCCTATGTGTAAGTAATGTGATCCTTAAAAAAATATTTCTGGTTCCATTCAATATTTAATAACTTTCTTGTTATTATATTAAAATAAGTAATATTTGTTGAGTGCTAACTCCATAACAAAGACTGGGATATTATTGGTATATACTCTACATTAGTGGTTAAGAATTAATGCTCTGGAATCTTATAACCTACATTTGAATTCTGACTTCACCACTTGAGCCAGTTATTCTTTGTTTCAGTTTACTCATTTATTAAATTACAATAAGGAATTACTTATAACTTTTTCTGCTTTCAGCAAAGATGGGATAATATCCACAATGAAATACCAAGAGAAAAAAGAAAAAAAACACCCTGAAAATAACATCAGTGAGCTGTGGAAAAATATCAAGTGCCCTACTTATACATGTAAATAAAAACTCCAAAGGGGAAAGAGTTATTTAAAAAAACAAAAGTTGAAATTTTCCCCAATTTGATAAATACTAAAAAAGATCTAAGAAGCTCAGTGAACACCAAGTCCAAGAAACATGAAAAAAGCATACCTTGTACAGCATAATCAAATTGTTCAAAATCAGTAATTAAGAGAAAATCTTACAAGAAGCACGAGGTAAAAAGACACGTTCTGTGTAGAGGAGCAAAACAAATAACATGGCAGCTGATTTCTTGTCAGAAATAATGCAAGAGAGAAGCAACATCTTGAAAATACTGAAAATTTTCTCTTCCCCCACCCTGAGAGAAAGCCTTATGGACCTGGAGTTCTGTTCACAGAAACAGTCTTGAAAAGATGAAAATAAAATAGTGATATTTTTTAAACATATAAAATCTAAAAGAATTCACCTCCAACAGACCTACACCATAAGAAATCCTAATGGAATTCTTTTGGGTATATGAAAAATGACACAGATAAAAGTATAAATCTACATAAAGAGCACTGGAAATGGAAACTACAGGTGTAAATATATGGGGATCATTTTTCTTATTTAAGGGTCTTTAAAAGATAATTTACTGCTTAGACAAAAATAATTACAACGTAATGTAGGCTTTATAGCATATGTGTTAGTAAACAATCATAAAATCTGGCAGAGAAATGGAAGCATACTATTGTAAAATTCTTAAAACTCTATGCTAAGTGGTATAATAATAATTGACAGTTGAATGTCTTAAGTTAAAGATTCATGATACAAACCCAAAAGGGACTACTAAGCAAACAAAACAAAAGTTATAACTAATAAGCCAACAAAGGAGATTAAATAAAAATTTTTAAATACTCAATTGATCCAAACAAAGGAAAAAGAGAAGAAAGCACAGATGAGAAAAATGGGAACTACGTGATGGTAATCACATTAAATGCAAATGATTCAAACACTCTAATTAAAAGACAGATGTCACTGGGCTATCATCTAAAAGACCCTAATGTTTCTCAATACCTAAGTACTGTCAGGAGTTATTCTTGCTTATAGGAACGGAAAAGGATTCCCCACTACAAAGACAATGACTCCGAGTGCAAAAACCAAGATGGCGATGAGGCATCGTGTATAAAAAGGGCCAAGTGCAACAGGAGAATAACTAAAAATGAACTTAATCACTTCAAGCCACAGACTTCTTTCCAGTAGGGTAGAAGGTGCTATTAGAGCATGAGCTCACCTTTCTCCATTCCTTGATCAAAAAATAAAGTTTCTGCTCTGCTTTACTAAACTCAGTTTTGTACTGGAACAAAAGGCACTAGGCAGAAAAACCTTGGCTTGAGTCCCTGACCCAAAAGGGTCAGTAACACAAAGAGTGTTAAATTGGAAAAAATAAAATAAAAGACTGAACTATGTGTTGTGTACAAGAAAAAACTATAACTTAATATGAAATAACAAATATGTTTAAAGTAAAAGAATGAAAATAAATAGGGCATGCTAGTCCTAAGCAAAAGAAAAATGGAGAGCTATATTAATATCAGACAAAGGAGATTTTAGAAGAAATAATATTACAGGTATAAAGACTATCATTTCACAGTAATAAAAGGGTCAATTCATCAAGAGAAAGTAATAGTTTGTGTATGCACCTAATAGCAGACTTTGAAAATATATGAGTGCAAACTGATAGAACTACAAGAAAAATGGACAAAGCCACAATTATAATAAAAGATTTCAATATATATCTCTCAGAAATGATAGAACAAGTAGACAGAAACACAGTAAGAATATACAGTAGGAGATTTGAACAACACAATCACCCAACTTAATTGACCTAATTGAAATTTACAGAACACCTCATCCAACAGAAGGAGAACACACATTCTTGTCAAGTGCACATAGAACACTTAGCAAGATAGACAGTATTTTGGGCCATAAAACAAGTCTCAAAAATTAAAATGAATTCATATTATACAAAGTACATTATCTGTCAACAATGAATTAAAAATAGAAATCTCTGAAAAATCTACAAATATTTAATAATAACATACTTATAATCTGTAGGTTAAAGAACATATCAAAATAGAAATTAGAAAGTATTTTAAACTGAATGAAAATGGAAACAAAACATGTCAATATTTGTGAGATGCCTCTAATGCATTAATTAATGTAATTTTATAGCACTCTATTAGTGTTTACAAAAGAAAGGTCTCAAGTCATGACCTTAAGTTCCACCTTAAGAAACTAGAAAACATAGAACAGGTTAAACACAAAGTAAATAGAAGAAAGGAAATAATAAAAATCTTGGTGGAAATCAATAAAATAGAAGACAGAAAAAGAACAGAGAAAAATCAATGACATCAAAAGTTGGTTTTGTGAGGTTGTTAAAATTGATAACTTTTTTGGCAGACAGACAAAGGAAAAAAAAAGAGAAGACACAAATTGCCAGTATCAAGAATGAGAGGTGTAATTACTATAGATCCCACAGATATTAAAAAGGAAATAAAGAAATATAAAGAACTCTATGCGAATACATTCAACAACTTAGATTAAATGCAAAAATAATATGAAAGAAGCAAATTACTAAAGCTCCTGTAAAAAGAAATAGATAAGCTGAATAATCCCATATCACTTAAATAAAATTGAATTTGTATTTAAAACTTTCCCACAAAGAAAACTCCAAGCCTAAATGGCTTCACTGGTGAAGTCTACCAAACATTTAAAGAAGAAATAATACCAACTTTACATAAATACATCCAGAAAACTGAAGATCACAGAATACTTCCAGACTCATTCTATGAGATGGCATTAACCTGATACAAAATCCAAAGGTATTTTAAGAAAGAAAACTACAAACCAATATGTCTTTGAAACACACATGCAAGCATTTTATACAAAAACTTTAACAAATCGAATAATTCGATAAATAAAAAAGATACACCATGACCAATCAGAGCTTCTTTCATGAGTGCAAGGTTTAACATTCAAAAATCAATCAATGTATTTCATCGTATAAATAGACCGAAAAAAAGAACCCCTCAGTCTTCTCTATAGATGCAGAAAAAGCATCAATAAAATATAACACCCATCCCTAATATAAATCCTCAGCAAACTAGGAATAAAGGGAAGTTCCTTATGCTGGTAAAGGACATTTATGATAAACCTATAGCTAACATCATAGTTAATGAATGCAAGACTATTTCTCCCTTAGATCAGGAGCAAGACAAAGATGTATACACCCCTCACTTCTGTTCATCAGTATGCTGGAGATTCCATCCACTGAATTAAGAAAAAATAATTAAATCATCCAAATTGAACAGGAAGAAGTAAAACTGCTTTCATCAAAGAACACCAGATAATCTATATTGAAAATCTGAAGGAATGTACAAAAAAAACTTTTAGAACTGAGTTTAACAAAGTTTTAGACTATAGGATCAATATACAAAAATTAGTTGTTTTTCTATATGCTAGTAAAGAATAATTAGAAATGGAAGTTAAATAACATCATTTATAACATCATCAAAAATATGAAATATTTAGGGGATAAGACTGAAAAATATGTGGAAGTACAAATCACTGGAAACTATAATTTAACTACAATATATAGTGAATCAACTAGAAATTAAAGAAGTCCTAAATAAATTAAAATACATGTCTCAGGACCGGCCGAGTGGTGCATTGGTTAAGAGTTGACTTGGGACGCCAGCTCTGAGCAGCAAGGCCCTGGTTCGGATTCCACATGAGAGCCAGTGAGGCTGTGCCCTCTACAGCTAAGATGGTGAACAACAGCTCCACCTGGAGCTGGGCTGCTGTGAATCGCCAGCGATGGCGTAGGCTGTAGTGGGGCTGGCCTGCAGTGAGCGTGCACTTTCGTAAGCTGCCTTAGTCACCGTGAGCAGCCAGCCCCATTCAATGGCCAGCGAGCGACTGCCTCACCCGGAAAGAGCACAATGATAATATCAACATGGGCCACTGAAGTGACGTCCTTCACAACTAGACTGAAGAACAAAAGGACAGCAACTTGTCTGTTCCCCTTCCCTGATTTTGCAACACTGTTCCCCTCCCCCAATTCCCCAATAAAATAAAATAAAAATTAAAAAATTAAAAAAATATAGACATTTCTCAGAAGACTCAATAGTGCTAAGATGGTAATTCTTTTCAATTTGATGAATGGACTCAATGCAATCCCAATCAAAATCTCAGCAGGCTTCTTGGTAAAAATTGACAGTGATTTTAGAATTCATATGGAAATGCAAAGGATCTAGACTAGGCAAAATAACTTTGAAAAACAAGAGCAAATTTCAAGGACTAACACCATTTTAATACTTATAAAGTTATAATAATCAAGACAGTGTTTTATTTTTAAGATAAACAAATGGATGGATCAGAATAGACACACATATATTAATAACTGGTTTTAAGTAGAAATGCAAAAACAAATTAGTGGAGAAAGGAAAATCTTTTTTAACAAATGGTGCTGGTTCAATTGGATATCCAAATCAAAAACTAAACTTTGATCCATATCTCTTACCTTATATAAATGTTATCACAAAATGAACAATAGACCTCAAATAGTACTTAAAACTTCTAGGAAAAAACATAGGAGAAAATCTTTGTGATGTTAGGTTTAGGTAAAGAGTTCTTAAATAAGGTGCCTAAAGCATAATCCATAAAATAAAACATTGATGAATTGGGAGTTCATCAAAATTAAATTTTTTTTCTCTTCAAAAGACAAAGTTAAGAGAATGAAAAGGCATACAACATAGTTTGAGAAAATATTTGCCTAATACCTGACAAAGTATTTCTATCTAAAATAAGTAAATAACTCTCAAACCCAAGTAATAGTAAGAAAACACCCAAACAAATAAAACTGAGCAAATTATTTGTACCGATATTTCACCAAAGAAGATATGCAGAGGGCAAATAAGCACTCAAAAAAAGTGCTCAAATATCATTAGTTATTAAAGAAATGCAAAATAAAACTACAATGAGATAGTACCACATACCTGTAAGAATTGCTAAAAACAAAAAGTCTAAGCATACCAAGCTCTGGTGAGGATGTGAAAAAACTGAAATTCTCAGATATTGCTGGTGAAATATACAATGATACAATGTCCTTTTTAAAAAATGTGACACATACACTTACTATACAACCCAGTCATTGCACTCTTGAGTATTTACACAACAGAAATGAAAGCATATATCCATATAAGATATTGTACATGAATTGTCACATTTGTAATTGTCAAAAGCTGGAAAGAACCTGTGTCTTTCAAAAGGTGAGTAGATAAACAAATGGTAAGATATACATACAATGAATACACTCAGCAATAAAAAGGAGTGGATTATAACTGTACACAACAATATGGATGCATCTCAAAATAATTATGAGTGAAAGAAGCCAGACAATAAAAAAGCATTCTCTATTATTTTATTTATGTACAATGCTAGGAAATGCAAACTAATCTAGAGTGACAATTGCCTGAGGAATGGGGGAGAAGAGATAAGGAATGAAGAATTATAAAAAATCATGAAAAAACTTCTCAGGGTTATGGATATATTTACTATCTCGATTGTAGCAATGGTTTCACTGGTGTATATAGATACATGTGTTTAGACATAAAATTGTGCAGTGTAAGTATGTGCAGTTTTTATGTCAATAATAAATTTGCTACAAAAAGGCAAAAAAAAAAAGTACAATGAGGACAATACCTAAAGTTTAAGGTTATTTTGAACTTAGAATGGGAAATACATATAAAGCACTTAGTATATTTCCTGACCCATAGTAAGTATCCAGTAAGTTATGGTTATTGTTGTGTTGTGATTCTATATGACTCCACAGTCTTCTCGTGTTGAGGAATACTGCCTTTTACCCTCTATTTCATGAAAGTTTGGAGACCATGTTGGAAATCGTTGTTGTAATAAAAGCAGATGGACTTCTGGCATCACCTTAAAATCAAAGATAGGAAAGTGAAAATGTAACAGCAATCATAAGATACATTAAGGCGAGGTCCCAAAGCTGGCTTTGGCTCCTATATCAAGAAAACTTACTGCATTTTGTGTGCTCTACTGGTAAGCATTTCAGTGAGTATAAAATTCTTCAAAATTATTTCAGACTGTAAATACTTGATTAAATGTGCAACTGTCAAGTTAATTGTCTTAGGTTCGGATCCTGAGACATGTTTTGAACCCAACTAGTAAATGAAACTGAGACATGGATTTGAGTCCAAGTGCTTTATTTGGGTGACTCCCAAATAAATGTAATATTACATTAGTTATATTACATTAGAAGTGATCTCAGGAATCACTGGTAGTGAAGTAGGGAACTAACATAGGGAAGGGAAATCAGGCATAGAGGTTACGTTATGAAGCAAGTTACCACTGTGGACAACTGCTGCTTAAATGCAGTTGGGAGACAGTGTAGAACATGCATTAGAGTTATGCCAACAGAGCGGCAAGGGAGACTGTGTATCTGTCTTCCAAGCTCTGCTCCAACATTGGATGGAATTTGCATCCAGAACATTAGCCACGTTCTGGCATTTTCTGGTTTGCCAAAAGCATGGGCCAGAATTAAACCCATGGGCAGAGAGCAGCAGGTGTTTGCAATAAGCAGCCTTTATAGCATAGGGATGAGTCCCAAGGGGATAAGGGCAGGCTCTCAATAGCCTTGGCTGCATGAATCATGCAGGAATGCAGCCTTTTTTCAATTGTCCTGGCCAGTTACATTATCTTTAGAGTCTTTTAAAGCTGACCAGTCTTTTGCAGCTGCTATTGAATGAATTGCTTCACCACATTTGGGTGTCTGACTTCAATTTGTTAGCACTGTAGTTGGGCAACACTGTGGGATTCCTAGGGGCACTGCAGCTTTTAACACATTGGCTAGTTTAGTTGCTCTTGTCAATTGTTGCTCTTCTAGCAACAGTATCCTGAAAAATCTCCCTGAAATTTCATGTTTTCTTTGCAGCACTTGACTGACTGGTCAGTTTCTTTGATTGAAAATGACCCCTCCTTTTCTTCTCCTTACAATCCTTGTCATCCATCCAAGATCAGAAGGAGTTAGATTATCATTGTATAGGTTTTCTCCCTAAAGAAGCCAAATCATTGACGTGTCAAAGCAAATTTGTTGTATGCATTTTATCTTTGAAACATTGTCATGGGTTTTATTACAACTCTGGTGATAAGTCATTTTTCACTCTTTATTATGGTTTCAGAGCACTATTAAATAGCCATTTTCCATTTCAGTTTTCTGAGGTGACATGTTTTATACAGGAAACTTAACTACAGAAAGGCTCATTAGACCAAACATATATGACCTTTTTCTAGATAACATGCTTTTACTTTTCTATCCATCTTAACTCATCATGTAATTTCCCTTATCCCAAATGAGAAACGAGCATTAATGATAATTGATCACAGAGACATGAAAGTTCATCATTATCTAGCGATGATTACAGGGAAAATTTCCAAGCCCATTTGAAAAGTATATTAAAATGTTCAGAACATGGGAGGTGTTGGAGGGTTTCTTGACCATCATCAACAGGAATATTAGGAGTTTCAAACATGGAGCTAGTTAATTTTAAAGGCTCTTCCTGCCCCAAGATTCTGTGATTCTTTACTATACCCACAAAATGTTCTGTTGCAAGTTATCTGTGCTGCATAACAAATTACCCAAAATGTAGTGTTTTAAGACAATAAATGTTTATTATCTCACCCATTTTTGTAGGTCAGGAATCTAACTGTGCCTTCCTCACTAGGTCTTCTTTCTCAAGGTTTCTCAAAAGGCTGCAATGATGAAATTAGTCAGGGCTCCACTCAAGAATTTACTCATGGTGGCTGACAGGATTCAGTCCCTTACCAGCTGTTGGACTAAGTACCTGTGTTCTCTGTCACATGGGCCCCTCTCTAAGGCAGTTTACAGCATGACATTGGCTCGCATTTAAGTGAGGAGAGAGAGAGAAAGAGAGAGAGAGAGAGAGAGAGAGAGAGAGAGAGAGAGAGAGAGAGAGAGAGATAACGAGCAAGACAAAGCCAATCTTTTGTAACTTAATCTGAGTAATAATATTTCATTACTTTTGCCATATCTGGTTGACTGGAATCAAGTCATTATGACCAATGCTCACTCAAAAAAGATGGATTACATAAGGGTATGAAAACCCAGAGACAGAGATTACTGGGAGCCATTTTAGAGGCTATCACAGAATCTGAAACTTCCTGAAACAAAAGTCTCTCTCCTTCCAGGCTGCCTCAGAGTCTGAAAATTTCACATACTTTCTAGTCAAGTGTTTACCACCTCCTGACCCCCTTCAGCATATTATATTAAATGCAAATATATTTCACAGAGAGGTACGTTCAGGGTCAGCCATGATAATCCAGAAGTATAGATCATCTTTAGATTCACTATACATGTGACAGGCGCTATTTAATCTTTCACTTGGGGCTGACAATTAGAGAAGAACAGTTAGTATTTCTGGAAAGTCCAAAATACAAAAAGGCACTACCACTTGAGAAAAGGTCAGCCCAATGACACTGAGCACCTTGGGGAAAAAAGGGGCCTCTAAAAGAAAAAGTAAAGTAAAGAAGACAGATTTTTATCTAGGGTGGTCCTGCCTTCAGAGTTTCCAGGTGTGTCAGTTCTTTGAAACCACATGTTGACCATGTCCTTTTTGTTCTTAAACATTTTCTTTTGAATTTCCTTGATGGATATAATATATAATCAAAATTTCTTAGTTATTTAAAGCCTTCCAAAAATAGGAGAAAGCAATTATAACACAAATTAAATAGATACCCAGGATATATAAATAACTTTTTAAATTCAACAAGAAAATACTTTCACAAAATAGAGCTAAAAGATAAATTTCTTTTAATAAACTTCAACAAAATCATTGAATTTTTTTCTTTAAGTGTCATAAATAGAAAACTCAACGGAAGGAAATGCAATTAGCTAATAACTATATGAGAAATATGTTTGACTGAACTTGTTACCCAGGGAACTAAAAAGTCAAACAAATTTTGATGCAATGATTTGTATTAGCTTGGCAAAAATTAAAATGTTAACCTTGTGTTGGCAAGAGTGGGAGATACATTAACTCTTATGCATGACTGGTAAGAATAATTTAGCACAGCCATTTTGGAGGAGATTTGGCCAAATTTCTTAAAAATTAAAATATGTATCCCCTTTGACTGAGCAATTCTGCTTCTGGTTATGCTAAAAAAAAAACCAAAAAAAAAAAAAAAACCTGACATGTGCAGAGAGGTACATACAAGGGAGACATTAAGTAAAACCTTTTAAATGTCATCTTTGGAAAAACTATGCTTAGCAGTGGAAAAGAAATTAGAATTCTCTATGTTCTGACAAGGAAAGATCTGAAACATTTCTAAGTGACGTATACAGTAAAACAAGCATCTGAAACCAGCCATATGTCAAACATTCCTATATACTTATATTTCTATAAGCAATTCATTTGAATTTTCTAGGTAGGAAATTCATAGGAGAGGATATGCAAATGGCCAATAACTATATGGAAAATATGTTCGACTGCACTATTGCCTATACTTTTATAAGTATAGGAATGCATACACACACATCCACGTACCCTCACACACCCACGTAAACATTTAGGAAAAGGAGTGAAAGCATACATTGTGGAGGCCTTGGAATTGGTGGCTCTTCAAAGTGCTTTCATTTTATTTGCTATTTCAAACACACTATTTATCAATACAATGCATAGAATACAATAAACAAAATAAATTTAAAAGCCATGGGGGTAATATAAATGAATAATTAGTTGAAAACATCACTTCTACTAAACAAATTTTAAAATCCCTGTTTGCTCGTTTTCTTCCCAGGTATGCCCGCAGGCGATCAGACAGGCGTTTCCAGAATGCAGGAGAGGTAAGAATGCTCATAACATCAGATTTTTTCTCCCCTGATATTTAAGGTTTGTGATAACTGTCTGCCCATGATTCTGACTTCAGTCAGTGATTTGCTGGGGCTAGACAGACACAGGATTGCAGCTGCTGGGCTTCTCTGCGGGTCAAAAAGCGTTTATGATCAGTTCCTCCGGCAGAAGACATCTTGCCCAGGAACTAACTAGAAGGCTGTTAATTTAGAGAAATGGACTTAGAATGCCATCCTTGCACTTGAACATCTATTTTTACAATCTTCCTATCATAAAGGAACGAATAACAAAAATTCATTAACAAAAATAAGATGTGTAACAGCTGAATTCCCAATAGTCCTATAGCTTGCTAGAACAACTAGATAAAAACAGAGTCAGTGAGGGTCTTTATTTTTCATCCTGGAAAATTACCATATTCATTTTTTACAAGACGTATCAAGCCACATGTTCAAAGCTCCTCTAAAAATTCAGGCCAGATCTACTATTAAGCATCCTAAATGTTACTGTTCTTCCTGACCTTGTAAAGTCGCTGGTAGTTGGCTGACCTCAGCCTTTTGTTTTCATAAAATCATTTTTGCCAAATGCATTGGGGGCTGATTTATACCAGTTCCCAATTTTTTAAAGCTTTGAAATTAATTACTTAAAGTTTGAAAAATGATTCTGCTTTATGATTTGCATTCTTTTGTAATGTCTCATGCTTTCTAACAGTGTTAGGTATATGTTTTTAAATATACTGTTGTGCTTCTGGCCTTTAAAATAGTGATAGTGGATTCTTTCCATATATCAAGGGTCACTCTAGTGAGTGGGAAGACAAGATTATTTCTTTCTAATATCATCGAAGAATTAAACCCCTTTCTGCCTTTGGAAACTAGATAGAAAATTCATTCCTTCTTCCTTTCTGTCTCTCTCTCTCCCCTTGCCCCTCTCTCTTTCTTACTCTGTCTCTGTCTCTTTTACTTTAGGTCTGAGTATGAATCACAGAAATGGGTATCACCCTATGTTTCAAAGTATTGAAAGTGAAATAATGTGCTAACGCTCAGTTGTCTCTATGGTTGTCAATCCTGGCTTAAAGTAAAATCATTAATGGTCAAAAAATGGGGGAGAGATTTAATAACAACCCTTAGTTCTGAATGTAGACATCAACTGAAATGATACTCTATCAACTAATAATTATGCATATGGATAATTTCCAGAAATATAACTTAGAGAAGGTACAGTCAGTGAGGACCCAAAGAGACAGGAGTTTTTGCTAACCCCGAGTCTATGCCTTTTCTCCAAAATAGCTGCTTCTAGTTAGCATTTATAAAAATTTACCGAAGTAGAAGATACAAAACTTATACTTCATGATAAAGAGAATGTGTTTCAAGGGCCTGCTGGCTATTTATAACTTTGGCCAAATCACAGTCATCTGAGTTATATCCAAAGAAAAAGCCAGGAGTTGACTAACCTTAGTAATCTTTTCCAAGTATGCAGTAGGCCTGCTTCTGATGAATTGTTCTGAAGTTTTTATTTAAAGAATTCCAGTAGGCCTACAAAGTGCGTTCGCTTTGTGAATGGCACACAAGTTATCTTCTTCCTCTGAACACTGATAAAGAACAATATGTATTTATACTTGTATAAAAGTAGAAGCAATATAATCATGGCAAAATTCTCACTCTTTTTCTACAGTTTTTCTTGTCTACCAATTGTACTGCGGCTCAAAAACAACCACCATGTCATGTTTGTCTTCCTGTCCCAGTACTTGGCACTGTGCCTTGCATAAGTTAGGTGCTGAGCAGAGGCCTGTTTATGAATGCATTGGTGCTGGGTGTGTACTATTCATTTATATTCATGTATATGCCTTTTTATGTCTTATGTATTGTTAGTGAATGTAGTATGAACCAAGATTCACGTGTGGAAATATGGGACCATATCTACAAAGGGGCTAACTTTGAATCAGGTTCTCTGATGCTATTGTACATGGTATCTTATTCTTTAATTATGTTTTCTAAATACGCAAATGACTTTTGATTATTAATCATATAACTAACCACCTTAATAACTTATATTACATCTAATAATGTGTTTGAATGCTTTTGTTTTTTATGTCAACAAACATCCTATGCAAATAATGAGAGAGGAAATTCTTACTTTCTTTTTTTTTTTAAGATTTTTTATTGGGGAACTGGGGGGATGGGAACAGTGCTGGGGAATTGGGGGAAGGGAAACAGACGAGTTGCTGCCTTTTTTGTTCTTCAGTCTAGTTGTGGAGGATGTTGCTTCACTGCCCCAAGTTGGCACCATCATTGTGCTCTTCCCAGACGAGGCAGATCAGTCGCCGGCTTCTGGATGGCCACTCATGCTGGCTGCTGGCTATACACGGTAGCTTATGGCAACCCACTGCAGCAGGGGCTGCAGCCTACGCCGTTGCCAGCGACTCATGGCAGCCAAGGTCCAGGTTGAGCTGTTGTTCAGCATCTTAGCTGTAGAGGGCAGTGTCACTGGCCCTCATATGTGGGATCCGAACCGGGGCCCTCTGGCATCCCAAGCCAGTTCTTAACCATCGCGCCACTCAGCCGGCCCAATTCTTACTTTCAAATTGTTATGAATCTCATTTCTTTTTTCTCTTACTGCACTAGTCAAGACCTCCAATACAATTGGTGAGAGTAATGATAGTAGAGTTCCTTACAATTAATTTTAAAGAGGCTATTTTAAATGTTCTTCCATCTGGAATGATATTTTATCTAGTTTGTTTGTTTGTTTTTTAATTTTTGCTAGAACTTAATTTTTCCTTCTACTCCTACTTTAATGAATTGTATTTTTAAAAAAAATCATGAGTGAGTATATATTTTGCAAGTGCTTCTTCTACAACTATTAAAATGATTCTATATTTTATCTCTTAATGTAATTAAATATTTACATATTGTTATAGCTTAAATATCTTGGTCATGGCATATTATCATTTTTTATACACTAATTCAATTTGCATGCATTTTGTTTAGGATATTAGCATCTATAATCATGAGCCAAATGGATCTGTAAATTTTCTATATTAATCATTCATAACAGAATTCTCTAAAGTGTACGCATGGACATTAGTTTTTTGGGTTTTTTTAAAGATTTTTATTGGGGAATTGGGGGAAGGGGAACAGACAAGTTGCTGTTCTTTTGTTCTTCAGTTTAGTTGTGGAGGACGCCGCCCCACTGGCCCAAGTTGGCACCATCATTGCGCTCTTCCCGGGCGAGGCAGATCAGTCACCGGCTTCCGGATGGCTGCTCACAGCGGCTGCCGGACACACACGACAGCCCATGGTAAACCACTGCAGCAGGGGCTGCAGCCTACACCGTCGCCGGTGACCCACGGCAGCCCAGCTCCAGGTCGAGTCACCGTTCAGCATGTTAGCTGTAGAGGGCAGTGTCACTGGGCCTCACATGTGGGATCCGAACCGGGGCCCTCTGGTGTCCATGGACATTAGTTTTAAAAGATGCCCGGGGCCGGCTGAGTGGCTCAGTTGGTTAAGAGCTCGCTCAAGAGTTTGAGCTCTGAGCAACAGTGGTTCGAGTCAGCCCGAGCTGAGCAGCCGTGAGCTGCCAACAGGTGGCGGGATGGCTCAGCTAAAAAAAAAAAAAAAAAAAAAACACAAAACAAGCACTTAAAAAAAAAAAAAAAGATGCCCCACACAATGAGGATTACACAGTCATTTTAATATGACAATTTTGTATGTAGTATCACCCACCTTGGGAATTTACAACACGCATTAATAGTGCTAAAAAGTCCTACAACAGAAACATGTGTATTTAATTGCTTCCTTATCCAGTTTGACCCCAAAACTGTTTCTTTCTCCTGCAAAGTGCCCTGTTGAGAGTGTAGGTAAATGCAGAATTAATGAGAACAGAAAATTTAAAAAATGAATAAAATATTTCTTTGACCTTCATAGACTGAATTTCTATTTTTGGTGTGATGGTCAACACCCCAGCCATGGGGGTAAAAGAGGAGATTTGCCTTTTTTTTTTTTTTTTAGCTTAGGCACAAAATCCTGATGTTCAGTGTTAACAACAGTGCAATTATGCACAAAGTTCATTTTACATCATTAACCTCAATCAGTGACCAGCAAACTATGGTCCAGAGCATAGGCCAAATCCAGCCCTTCCTGAAATTAGATAACAAAACTGGGTTTGTTATTTCACCAAGATGCCTGGCTCATGTAGCTCAACTAACCCCAAATATGAATGGCTATAACGGCAAATACTATCGTGTCCAATGTGCTAGAACTATACACTAGCATGTGTAGTAGGCATTGTCACTGTCCTCACCTTGAACCCCTCACATCCCCTGTACTTGCTAGTTCTGTGTGCCCACACCTCTGATTTTATATTTTGTTCCTAAAGACTCACATCTGTACTTTTCCTCAAAAAGACTACCATTAGGCTATTACATCAAGTTCTTGGAGAATCCGAAGTAATTAGATTTTCCTGTTTCCCTAGAGACAATCTGTAGCCAATGACTGACTGGCAAGCAGTATAAAAGACACACCCTTGTCACCAGTAGGGATCCACTCTAATGCATGACTTATGCTCCAGAGCTCCCGTGGGATCAGGCCAAGTATGGGATTTTATTTGAAATCATACCTTTGCTTATCTTTCTCTCCTTCCCTATCCTGTTTCTTTCTTACTGGTTTTCCTGGGAATACTCACTCAATAAATCACCCTGGTCATAGGGTGGCTTCTGGAGATGACAATCTAAGACACCATATAATGTCAAGTGTCCTTAACTAATAAGAATCATTGCCAGCACCCAGTATTTTTTGCTCTCTGTCATTTATTGATACCATCGTTTAACCTGAGATGTATTTTTGATCAGGGCAGAGATACAAGAATCTTTGTGACTAGACTTCTTGTCACTAGGGGGAAAAAAAGGTACCAGGAGAGAAGGCCTATGAAATTGTTCCTACTTTAATAACTTTAATATTTTTCATTCTTTGATGGGTGTACAGCTACTGTTAGACAAAGTTACCCAAATTTATTAAAATTTTGATACAGCTTAATCAGTAGATTTGGTACAACTTGACTACAATCTGTTGCTGTTTATGGAACTACACAGTTTCACTAAGAGATTTACAATGCACCCATGGTTTATGTTTCTCCCAGTTATTTATCCTTCAAAGATATAACCAAGTAAACAATGGAAGCAAAAGAATAATGGAACTAAATAAAAGTATGAGCTACTGTCCCTTTTGATGACTAGTTAGATATTATCACAGTCTATTCATTAAAGTGGAAACTCCCATATGATCAGATGATATTTTGCTTTCAAGATTGACCTTAAGTAATGAAAGGTTGGAAAATAACTGAACAGAGAGTTTCTGAAATGAGGTTTCCCTTACTTGTTTGTTTTTCCCCCTAAATACATAAAATTGGCCACAGAACAAAGACACAACAAATGATGTAAAAATAATTCTTATATTTTCAAAGCCTAATAACAATGTTTGTTTTGAATTTTTATCCTTTTCATAAATTTGAAAACAGTACATAAATTATGAGTAATTTAATAAATTAAGACTAGTTTCTTCTCTGTTACAAAGAGTTGCAGCAGCTGATGAGGGCAGCATCTCATGTTCTCAACCTTCACTTTTTCAAATTAACAGATCTTCTGTCACATTTGTCCTGGGTCCTGTTTCTCTTTAGCTATAGCATAATAATAAAGGATAGCTTCTAGATCCAGAATTACCATAAGCTTTGAGACTTGGGGAGAGTTTCTTAACTTTTCGGTTTCATTTTCTGTAAAATGATACCAGCTAGAGCAACTTTTAAAATTGAACCTTTGACAGACACTGTTCACTTCCAAAGGTAATTTGTGTAAGAATTACTAATATTTGCAAATTGTTTCTTGACAATTTGATATGATATGAGTATTATATTTTACAGCTAAGGAGGACACCAATTCAACTTTTGACTGGAGCACTTTCGATGTTCTGGTTTAAGAAGGAAGTCATTGCATTTTATATGGATCCTTGTCTAATTCTTCCTTTGAGGACAGGAGTCTTATTTTTGTATTAATTTGGTCATTTTAATGATTAGTCTGTTTTCCAGCACTTAGTAGTTCCATTCATTACACATTACTCTTGTGTGTGCTTGTGTTAAGGGAGATGTAAATTGCTGGTAATAATGTGACTTGAAATGAATGGGAGCTTTATTCAGTAAGCAAATATAATTAGGGAATGTAATTAATGTGGTTAATTCTTGGACAAAAAGTCTATTTTCTACCAGTTATGTAATCTGGAATCCATAGGTTATAATTAAATATGATCAGTGAATACACCTTCTCTTATTTGCCCCTGTGGTAGCTTCTAGTTTTAATTTTGTTTCCTTTCAACTATTTTTAACATGAGATGAAGGGATTGCTATCATTTCACACAAAATATAAAAATTATAGTGTTACTAAGTGGAATCCGAGATGTCTCTTATAAAGTCAAATTTGTTATTCTCTGGAAATCCACAGGCTGAAAGAGAAAGACTAGTAAATGAGTCAAATGCATGGAAAATGGCCTTTCACACGTGCTAATGGCTCTCTCTCATCACCAATTATAGAATATATATTCTTTAACCATCATATCCAGCCTTAAACTTGGTAATGCCTGGACAACAATAGAACTGCAAAGTGAATTGTGTGTTTTTTTAAAAAAATATATATTTCTGCATTGTAAAATCTCATTTAGTAGGTTTTGATTTTATGAAAATGAGCTAAAATGGAGTATCATTGACTATAAAATATAATATCACTCTAAATTTATTGGTGAAGTTAAGCAGAACCCTATGAACCTTAAGACAGAAAAATAATAAAATGTGAGTCATTAGGGCTTTAGCATTTCAATAGAGTATTCTCTAGTCATTCCTATCACTTATATGTATACTCGTACCTGCATAGTTATCAGTGCTACTCAAACATGACTCCATTGGCTAAAATTAAATCAATTAAACATATCCCACCTGTCTTAATTGGTTTCCTGTAGCAGAATCTCAGATAAAGATTTGAGCCCAAGAAGTTTATTTGCTAGGTGATCTAGAAAGTATCAGTGGTGGACTGGAGAAGTGAGACAAGGAAGAGAAAGAAGCTAATAAAGGGTGTGCTAGCAAAATAGTAAGTCATCACCATGAGTCTGTTGGAGCTTAGTCTTGCTGGGGAACTCTGGGAGATAATGCAGAACATACGTCTTAAGTTATCTCAATATATACCAATTCCCTTAGTTATTGGTTAAGGGCTGCTTCCAAAGGGTTAGTTCTTTGTCATTTCCAGGCTGCCGTGTGCATGGGCAGTGAACAGAAAGGACATCAGTGGCGTTGGAGAAAGCCCTCCAGCACAGTGATGCAGATACTTGCAATTGAAAGCAGGCCAGTAGGCATGGAAGTGATGTGACCTGAGGGCTAGGAACAGGGTACTGATGGCATCTACTCTTCAATCCAAACAGTCGTGGTCATGATGTCCTAGAACAAGTACAAATGAGAAGTAATGTGGTTCTCTAAATATTTAGTCCTGCAAGACCTCTCTTATTAGTGGCGCCAAAAGTCTTATATGTACCTCTGTCACATAAAATTATCACAACATATTTTAATCATTTGTTTTCTTTCCATCTCTACCTCCCCTTAAAAATTTCTCTGACTGCCTGGCCTCAAGAAATCTATCTCCTTTAAATATTTATAGTAGTAATTCTCTGTACCAGTTGTTTGCAATAATCATGTCCTACTTTTTGGTATTATTTATACATTTATGCTCCTGTTTTATCACATTTTGATATGTCTTCCACATCCCAGTACCTAGCACTAAGTGGACATCCAAAAACATTTTGCCTATCCTACTGAAAATAAAGGAATTAGTTCATTCCTAAAGTTTAACATACCAAGATTACAAATTTACTTGCCCTTAATTTTTATAAAAAGAATCAGCATCTTTAGAAAATAAGAAGGAAGTCAATATAAAATGAACAATGTTTTCAAGCTATGTATTATTTATTTCAAACTTCTAAAATAATGCATCTGCAACTACTAAAATAATGCATCTGCAACTACTTGCTATAATTTATGTAGGCAGTTAAAAACTGGAAATGTTGTCTTTATACTCAAATCTGATTATTCCCTCTAAAATTTTACATCCCAATGAAAAAAATGTCTTTCACTCCAAAGTCATTCTGTTTAGTATTTTATGGCTTTCTGGCTTCAGTTTCTACACTCTGATAAAAAGCAAGTATGAAGGTTTGTCTATTGCAGTTGAAAGTGCAACATTATAGGTTTCAGAGGAAAAGTAACACGAGATCCCCCCACTTTTCCACACACAGCTAAAAGCTGGTGACTTTCTCCAACCATGAGAGCTGTAGAAACAAGGAGCTAGGTTGCTACTGAACTAGGTGCTGCAGCCTCAAAATATGGTGACCTCGCAGGAGCTGTAATCTATGGAACACCTTCCCAGGAGCTTTAGTCAAAACCAATATGGCTGTTTATATTGGGTTGTCGAAAAAGTCATGACAGATTTTTTCTGTTTTTCGTTGCAAAATGCATCATGACTTTTCCGACAACCCAATACATGAGTAGGAGGGTTTTAGCACATTCTTAAAATCCAAAGGCATGGTCCAAAGGAACATGCCTTAATGTTTTTCGTATACTTTAAACAACACATACAATCAACTTGTTTTTAAAGACTGTGGAAGTTCTAGTCACATGATGGACTTTCACACAAATAAATACCAGTGATGCTCATCTACACTGCACTTGGTGGCTTATTTTTTTTAAAGATTTGTTTGTATCTTTCAGTCTTCAGCAAAGTGAGAACTAAAGTCATGACTTCAGCAAAGTGAGAAATTAACTTTGAACTTCAGTAGAGTGAGAAATAAACTTTGACCTATGGTAGAATGAGAAACTCTGCGAGTCATTCCTTTCATCAAGACCATGAGATGTTTTTCATGCAACTATCACATGTAGAGTTGGTAAGACTGTAAAGATATATACGGTGCGGAGTTAAAAATAAAAATGCATACAAACCATCTTAATTATATGTTTTGAAAAATTAAGCCACTACTCCAAATAAAATCTTGGAAATATAATGTATAAAAAGATTCAAGATCTAATCTGAAGATTGTGGAATACATAATGAAATGGAACGATTATGTAATGAATGTATGACTAACACTGAAATATGAATATAAATCCTTTTTGTCTTGGAACACACTATAGAGGAAATTTTTCATGCATAATAATTTTAGCAAGCTACCTTATTTATAATTTTATTTTATGACTTCCCCTACTGGAACCTTTTCAAAAGAAGCTACTCAGTGTTGAGAAAAATAAAAATCTATTCATTTCTTTTTTTCTCTTTGCATAGATAGTTTTATTTAAAGCATACTTTGTCAAAGATTTCTGTAGATATTTTGCTTTCTCCATATTCTCTCAGAGGAAAAAGACATATTTCAAGGCATCTGTGAAAGCTATAAATACAATGGAACAGAACCTTATTGCACAAAAATGATGCTCATTCAAGGTGAGAATATCTTCTTAAATTCTGAATTTCTTCCAGCTGACTATTTGAAAATGTTTGCTTTATTTCAGTGAAATTTTAGTATTTCAGGCAACTTGTACATCTATGAATCTTGAATTGTGTTCATCAAAGCAGAAAAAAAATAAGCTACAATAAGAATGAATTTTCAAAGCAAGATTTATTCAAAACAATACACAGAGGCCATAGTTCAAATAGGATAAAACCATGGCTGAATATGATTTTAAAATAAGTATTTACTAACATGTTAGCAGTAAATGCTTTGATATTTAATGATAACTAAGGAAAATTATATATTTACTTTCAAATCCTGGGAACTTTTGGGACAAAGATAAAATATCAGCCAGTTTTAACACTGTGAGCCAACATTGTATAAGAGTGTTTCTCACAATGACGAAGAGTCCTCAGTGCCTTCTATTTTATGATTTAACTACGTGGCATTCCAGAATCAAATTCTAAGGGGAAGTAATAGTAAAATGCAACAGTAGGGTTTGTTTAAAATATTCCTTGTATCTTTTCACAATATAGACCACTGAGAAGAAGGTTCATTCTTAAAAGATGGAAGTAAAGAAGCAGAAATGAGCCAATACAATGAGTACACTCAAATTTTTGCAGTGACAGCAGAGCTAGTTCATTCAGAGGTTAGTTAAATAATTATTTTAAGGACTTGCTGTCCTTTCTGGCAAAATGAACTGTGCAATGTCAAAAGCGCTCATGATGTGAAAAATTAGAGCAGTCATCAACATGGATTAATGTCTATTCATAAAATACTAGCTATACTTACTGAATTACAGGAGGCATATTAAATGTTTATTTAGCATTTTACAGTTAGTGTAGTTGTGCTGAAATCGCAATACCCACTTATCTCTATTAGGCAGTTGTCACTTGGCTCATTGCAATTGCCAAATCTAACACATTCTATGTTATAATCATGGGTATATTTGGCTATAGTTGCCTTTGATAAGGGGAAGAAGAAAGAAAATAGAGAAAAACTTGCTGTGATTTTTTTTGGGGGGTGAGAGGGTTCTGGATAACCATTCAAAGATTTTCGAGGAAAACTGAGACTTGGAGTTGATTGCGTGCATTGCTATATCCTAGAGCTTAAATAGTGCGTGAAACCTAGTAAAACATTTAAAAAACATGTTTTGAATGAATGAATTCTAGTAATACAAAGCATTGATAAAAGAATAACTTAAGGAGACAACCTATTGGGAGGAGTTATTTCCCAATTTTAAGAATATTAAAAAATATGGAGGTTAACTATGATTTTTCTTAATTATGCTCTTATTATGGTGCTGATTACTCCCCATTCGGATTAGGTTGTAATGAAGATACCAAGAAGAAGAAGCTATGTACTGACAGAAAAATCTATGTTATGTTTTAGACTTTTATTATAAATCATGTCATCTGTACAGAATCTCAATTTATTTCATTGTTTAAACTTGTTTGTCTCATAAATTTACCCCACAGTTGTTACTGTTTATCTTACCTTCATCTCTAATTTTTCTTTTCCCCTACAAATACTTATACCTTTGATTTTCCATTGTTTTAGTTACTATTTCCATTATGTTAACAAATGCAAAGGAATTAAAGTATCAACATCAGAAAGTCTCAAATTAAATTCATTATCTTCTTCCCAAATTTGGTCTCCCTCCAGTCCTATTATGTAATACATTCAAGAATAGAAAGTGCTAGAACTAACTCAGAATCCTCAATGTCATTCTACAGTTCTCTTCATCTAACAGGTCATCAAGTTTAATCAAGTTTGTTTCAAAAATATACTTCAAATTAATCACCTCTTTTGCCTTTTCCTTGTTATCACCTATGGTCAGGCTCTTATCATCTACCAACTCTTCTCTTGTGAAAGTCATTAGGGTTTTCTTGCTCCCAAACATAATGTCACTTCATCCATTCTTTTCAAGGTTAACTTTCCAGAATATAGGCATGTCATTTCTCAATTCAGAATCATTTTACAAGTCCCTCAAGGCTAAACAACCAAATCCATCATGATAGTCAAAATCCATCATAATCTTTGCAGCTTACATACTGCTACCTACCTGTTGCATATCTGTGTTTCCAGACCTCGTGATCCTCTGAACATTACATGTGCAATGTTTTGTCAGTTCTTTTGTTATTATTATTTTGATGACTGATCTGTCCTTCTTGCCTTTGACCCCAATAAATCTTGCTCATACTTTAAGGCTGTGATCAGATGCTAGTTCAGTATGAACATTCCACCATTTTGATTTCTGTTTCTTCTATGCATTATGTTGGTTGTAATTCATTCTAGACTTCACTTCATGACTCAACTGGTACCTAATGGTAACAGTTGTGAAGATAAGCTTCAGGTGAATTGTGTTGAATATAACCAAATGCATTTCATAGATCTTCAGAGAACATTAATTCACAGGCCAAAGATGAAAATATCTAGCTCAATGGATACATCAATAATCAAACCTAACGTACATACAAGCTGTTAAGGATGAAGCCTTTAATGTCATTATTTTGACCCTTATTTTGACATTTAAGACTCTATTTATCATTGAAATGAATGTACTGCAGCCTCTGATGTTATTTTGATTAGTTAATTTCTGTTCCAATGCCCTTTCACTTTTATTGGCTCTATCAAAGTGATTCATTTTTTTCATTTTTCACTCAGCACTTCCTCTGGATTTCATCTTTGAATTGAATATTTAGTAGCAAAGATCATCACATTTTAGGCTATTCATTGTTTATCACATAAAATAATGATAACAATATGTAATATTAATCTCTGCCAGGTGTCATATTATTTGTACATGGATCCTTTCATGCAATTATCTCCCACCCTGTGATGTGGGTGCTATTATTATCCTCATTTATATTTCCTGTGACTCCTTTGGACTGACTTATAAGCTGCTTTTAAAACATAAACATTTAATTGCCAGCAAAAATTTAAAGTGCTAAACTTCATTAATTACCAAGGAAATATAAATTAAAACCACAATTTAATTCCTCTATATTGAATGCCTAAAATGAAAAAGACAGACAATACCAGCTGTCTGTTATAGACCAATAGAAATTCTAATACACTGCTGAAGGGAGTAAAAAATTGGTCAATCACTCCAGAAAACTGGCAGAATCTACTAAAGCTAAAAAGATGCGTATTCTTTAACCCAGAAATTACACCCCTAGTTAAATAGACACAAAAATGTGCACCAAATAATATGGACAAAGATATTCTTAGCAGCACTATTTGTAGTAACCCAAGCTGAAAAATACTAATGCCCACCAATATCAGAATGGATAAATAAATTATAGTATATTCACCCAAAATAATTCATACACAGCAAAGCTAATGCACAAAATACAACTACATATAACAACATAGATGTGTCTTATAAACATAATGTTGAGCAAAAGACATCAGATGTTGAAGAATCAATACTATTTGATTCCATTTTATAGAGTTCAAAAAGAGACAAAGAAAATATGGTGGTTGAAATTAGAACAATGATTACCCTTGGGAGGTTGAGTAATGTTTTATTTCTTGATCTAGATGTGGGCTACATGGATGTGTTCAGTTTGTGAGAAATTCATCACACTGCACACACACACACACTTATGATTTTTACACTTTTTAATGTGTATGTTATTCCTCAATCAAAATTTTACCTGTGTAAGAAAACATTTGCTGTTTTTCTTTACCCTGTGGCCTGAGGCTGGAGGACAGCAGCATCTTGTGACTGTGAAGCAATGTCATCATAGGGTAGCTCTTCAATTCATACACAATTGTCAGATTAATTGACTTGAGGCCCAATGAAGATGATTTGGAAGTAATGGAGAGTTTAAACTCCACACCAGAGGGCTCTTGCTATGTCTCTAGTCCCACTCCCACTTTCTTGCTCTCCCCTACCCTGCTAGTCTTAGAGTCTCCCTGCAGCTGCTCAAACATGCCAAGCACATTCCTCCCTCATAGTGTCTGCCCTGAGCTATTTTATCTGCTTCAAATGCTCTCCCTTCAGAGATATCTGCAGAGCTTGCTTCCTCATTTCCTTTATGTCTTGATTCAAATGTCACCTCCATGTAGAAAATAGCAGCATTTCTCTCACCCTTTTACCTTTACCCTCACCACTCATATTATGATCTATGCCATTTTAAAAATTTGCTCATTGAACTGCCTCTGTCTACTCACACATAAGCTCTGTCAGGGCAGGAATTTTGTGTTGTTTGGCCCATGGTGATAATGACAATGCCTAAAACAGTTCCTGGAAATATATAATAGGCCTATGATAACAATTTTTGATTAAATGATATAAAGATATGACTTCATTAAAGCCACCAACAATCTCCAGGAAATTCAATTGTTCCTTTTTCTGCTAGGTTGAAACAGGGAAAATTCAGTGGAGAAATACTGGTGGACAATTGCAGGTTCTTACGTTGGTCCACTGACCCATCGTCCTCACATCCTGAAATTTAATTTGGGAGTGTCTCTCATAATGTGAATGTGCAAACAGCGTCTTCTGTTTCAAAAAATCCTTCTCTCAAAAATCAAATCCTCAATTTTCAGACACAGTTTTATCATCAATTTAGAATCCCAGTAGTCCCAAATTGTCTTTTTATTTCCTCCATATGCTTTTGTGTTTTCTCTTTGATATTTGGGCCCAAAGGCAATAAACAGCTCTCCTATATTGGGAGATAGGTAGGTCTTAGATTCAGGGGCAGGGACTCTTCAAATATCTGAATTATATCCTGCCACATACATAAGTGTAAATATATGATCACTTATTCATTCAATAAACATCTGTAGTGTGTGCCTAGCACTGGGGTGAAGGATATACAATGTTTCCTGCGTTCAGTGGAGTTTACAGTCTAGTTGAGAAAGTGCCTTGGGTTGAATTCTCTCAGAAGTAGACCCAAGTATATGGGTACAAATGGTTCACCTGGGAGATGACAGGATTAGAGGAAAGGGGAAGGAAAGTAGGGAAGAAAGGAAGATTATAAAAGTGTGTTAATTGCAATTGTTTGGGGCAATTATGGCTCAGTGCTACTGTGGATTTCTGAGATATTTCACGCAGTACACCTCAGAGTTTTCCGTCAACTTTCAGCCGTCATTGGTTTAGGGCTGCTTCTGGGGCGTGATTGGCTGGACCCCTTGTGCAGCCTGAGTGTACTCCTGTGGCCAGGGGAAGCCCCCAGGCAGAGAGGATCCCGTAACCATAGACTGAGAGGGAACAGTGGGGGCGATAAGAGAGACACCCACTCTTTGTGACAGAGGGACAAAGAAAAGGCCAAGGAAAACATAAAAGAATTGGAATTATTGAGTAGCTATGTTAAGTTGGCCAACAAAAGTCATTCTAAGTCTGTGATGTTAACCTGAGACGTACCGGATGAGAGGGAGTTGGTCCTGCTCACATCAGGAGAAGAGTGTTCTGGGGCTAAGAGACTATCCAAGGCAAAGACCAGGAAGGATTGTAGGAATTACCTTGGTGAGTTTAAATTAGGACCTATGAGACCTGTGTGGTCAGAGTGAAGTAAGCATGGAAAAGAAGGAAACGAATACGGTCAGAGCAAAACAGGAGCTGGGGCAGGTACAGCCTTGGGCAGGGAGCCACTGGGGCTTCAATCAGGACAATCCCATGAGCCTCATTTCATTTTTAAATTTCTACATGCATAATATATATATACATGTATATAACTCTATATATCTGTGTTATATTATATATATATATACTTTATCAATACAGATATGTTTATATACATTTATTTATGCATTCATTTGTACTCTAACAAGGGATGAGAACAATGGAACCTGTTTTCATTCCCAGTCTTGTGCACAAATGAACAGTGTAGACAAATAAGTGTGTTTTGTGATCCTGGTTAAAGTACCCGTGAATAACTATAAATGCCTAGTCATGTGTATCCAGGACACTGCTCATGAGAGTTACTGAGAAAGCAGCATTACTGGGGAGCTAGTGTGAAGAGGAATAAGGAAAACAGATAGTCGACATGTAAATCTAAGTTGATACTCATTTCATTTTTTATGGAGCCTCCTTAAAGAAAAGGACTATTATAAAATGAAAGGGACTGGGGGGGAAAAGAAATAAAAATAAAATATATAACTTGAGGCTTCAAGCATGGTGAAGAACTTTTCCTATTGTTTTTCTTCTTTTTAGAAACATTGGCTGTCACAAAACCAGAGAGATTTAGTATGGAGTGGCTCACTCCAGGACCCATCTTTAATTTTTCAGATCTTGCTTTTTCAAGATTCAAAGTTAGCAGGAAAGGCAAGTGTATTATTTGACTTAAATTCAGTAATGCTTTGGCGTTACTTACTGTGATTTTGAGAGCCTTTTAACAAAGGAGAAAGATTACTGCGTTGACAGTGAAATTAGAGAATTGTTGCCGGCACATTATGTCGAGTTGGCAGTGAAACGTTTGTGGCACACCTGTTTTATGCAAAATGATACAATAGCATGAGAAAATCAGCGAGGCAGCATTGTTCTCAGTTCTTTTAAAGGCAAGGGGTCGTGGAGACAATGCTGATATGGGCTCATTTTTAATGGATTTAAAATTAGTTCCTAACCTACTGAAATCTTGCACAGCATGTGAAATGACTAGCTCTGAGTTATTGCTGAGAGGGAGCTGGATAATGGAAAAAGCAGAAATAGCCATGTGATTTCTCCATGCGGCCTCCCATTGCCCTTGCCTGTTCAGTCTTCATCTTGCAGAAAGCCCATGATTGACTAATCGAAAGCATCATTGAGGAGCTGAGCCTCAAAAGTCAGCCAAAGAGGGTGTCCCATCCTCTTACCCGGCTCCTGGCCCAATTTCTGCAAGTTATACACTTGGATAATCCTTTTGTCATCCAATTGCTATGAGGCCAGCTGTTACCCATTGGAACATAATCCTCTTTCAACACTCTCCATAAACATACTGGTTGAGAAACAGGAGCAATTACACCAAACCTGAAGGAATTCTGTGGGAAAATGATTGATTAGAAAGAGACCATTGCTCCCCACAAAACTTGCATGGTTTTTATCAGATGGATGATGTTTAACTTTTGCTGGTAATAAACTCAAAATGACCTGAAAATAGGAAGATAGTTAATAAATTAAAAACTCTATGACAAGATTCATTTGTATCTTTTTCTGCTATTTTAAAAATGTGTGTGTTGAAATCATCCCAAATTTTCCTATTTGGATGAATGGTTCAAAAATAAATGTGGCCTATTCTTACAATGGACTATTACTCAGCAATGGAAGGAAATGAGCTACTGATAAATGCAACAACATGCATGACCCTCAAAGGCGTTATGGCAGGTAAAAGAGCTGCACACTGTATGTTCCATATATACAATCTTTGGAAAAATTCTAACTAAAAGGGAAAATGAGATCAGACAAAAGCTGGGAATAGGTGAAGAGAATTGACTATAAAGGCACAGTAGGCAATCATTTGAAGTAATGAAATGTTCTATATCTTAATGGTGGTGCTGATTACCTGACTATGACTATATACTATGTTTTATCAAAACTCGTAGAATGGCATATCGACCATAGTGAATTTTACTGTATGTGAATTATACATCAATACACCTTATTTTAAAAGTTGTTCTTGGTTGAAATCAATATTCCCTTTGAATTTTGGTTAAAAGGACAGCACGCTACTCTTGTTTCTTCCTGCAGTATGCTGTGATGCATACTATGAGGTGCTCTGGCTCAACGTTACTTCTGAGTTAAACGTGCTACACGTTGTTCTGATTTGCTGACATAAGAGGAAGTGAAAGTCACAGCCTTTTTCTGAAGCAATAAAAGGCAGTTTTGGGGGCCGGCCGAGTGGCGCGATGGTTAAGACCTCGCTTGGGATGCCAGAGGGCCCCGGTTCGGATCCCACATATGAGGGCCAGTGACACTGCCCTCTACAGCTAAGATGCTGAACAACAGCTCAACCTGGAGCTGGGCTGCTATGAGTCGCCGGCGACGGCGTAGGCTGCAGCCCCTGGGGCAGTGGATTGCCATGGGCTACCGTGTGTAGCCAGCAGCCAGCGTGAGCGGCCAGCAGCCAGCGTGAGCGGCCAGCAGCCGCAGTGAGCGGCCGTCCAGAAGCCGGCGACTGATCTGCCTCGCCCGGGAAGAGCGCAATGATGGTGCCAACTTGGGCCAGTGAAGCAACATCCTCCACAACTAGACTAAGGAACAAAAGGGTAGCAACTTGTCTGTTCCCCTTCCCCCAATTCCCCAGCACTGTTCCCATCCCCCCAATTCCCCAATAAAAAAAAAAAGGCAGTTTTGTTGAAGACTTGCCTGTTTATTACCAACACAACAGACTTAGGGTTCAATGTAATTAAATTCTCTGAAATACGGTCCTTATTGTTTAGAGCCCTCTTAGTTTTAACTAGCAGGTCTGCTTCAAACTGGAGTTAGAGAAGATAAATTGGAAAGCTAATAGGATAATTTGTGAAAGTAATAATATGACATGATAGTTAGAACCTGTTTAACTGGTTTGGATTCTTCAAAGAGATCAATGATATTCTGGTAATTTAAAACATGGTGTAAATTCTTTGACACTATTCCCATGAAAAGGTGGGAAGTCTGTGTTCCCTTCTCTGGGAATGCTTTGATCGGCACCGTAGAGCAGAAGTGACACTGTATGACTTCTGAAGCAAGGTCACTAATAGCCTTGCAGCTTCCACAAGCAGTGCTAGAACACTTGGTCGTGGGGCCATGAGCCAAACTATCCCAAGGCTGCCATGTTGGGAAGAAGCCTAAAGCACATGGAATGGCCATGTGTAGGCGTTCTCAGTGATAATCACAGCTGAGTCCAGCCTTGAAGTCATTACAGCTCAGGCAGCAGATATGCGAGTGAAAAGTTCTTCAGAGTCCATTTCCAGTCATGTAAGTGCCAAGGCATCCGTCATCATGGAGCCGAGACAAGCCATCATCACTGTGCCCTATCCATTTTTTCTGACCTATAGTATCTGTGACCATAATAAAATGGTGGCAGTTTAATGGCATTAAGTCACTAAGTTGTGAGGGCAGTGTGTTATGCAACAGTAGATAACTGTCAACAGGCCTGGGACAAAAAAGCCAGAACACAAAACAAAACAAAATGAGACAAAACAGAACATCAAGGGCTCTTTTAGATTAAAGTAGACTCATGGAATCTGACAACTTAATTCAATACATGATGTGGATTCTATCCTTGGGGGTAAAGACAACTCTAAAGAAAATATTGGGGACAAAACAGGCTTTTTCAAAATAAAATCTTGTTAGGAAAAATGAAGCCAAGTTAAAGTAAAAGTTAAAAGAGCAAGAGAAGGAGAAAGCAAACTTAGGCTCTGGAGTCATTCATCATGGGTTCAAACTGTTGATCTTCTCATTACTAGCTCTGAGACCATAAGGAGATAAACTTGCCCTCCATTTATATAGAGTTGTTAAGTGTATTTAGTTGTCTGACTGTTATGGAGATTGAAAGAGATAGTGTATCATATGTAATTGGTTGGAATAGCTCCCAGAATACAGTAAATGCTCAGTAAGTGTTATTACTACTAGCGATTATTTACAACACAAAGAAAACTATTATGAACACAGGCAACTGTTTCCTGTCTCCCTCTCAGCTTCTCTGTGTCTGCTTTAATCTTCCCCTCCTCTTTGCAGAACAGATCACCTTCCCTCTGAAAGCACATGTCTAATATTGCTGTCTGTCTTTCTTATATTTGTGTCCTCTTTTTAAGCAACCAGTTCAGACTCTTTAGTGTCTCTCAGTCTCATCTTAAATACCAGGGAGAGATAGCCTAAGTACAGACCTTTGGTTGCATGAACATTCAGATCCAATCAAGTGTAGAAACAAGCTAACAGTGTCCTGTAGAAACACCATTGTTGATAGCCCAAGATCTCTTAGAAAGCAGCTTGAAGAGAGGAGAAATGGGCTCTGCAGACACCTTTCTAAGTAGGAGATAATTTTAGCATAGATTGGCCATGGAAATAAAATTATTTCATTTTTGGTCATGGAAACAACTTTAATGATGAAAATTAGAGTTGTACCTGGTGTTTATAATCTTAAGAGAATGTAGGAGATGGCCTAGTGCAGTTGGGAAACCAGGGCTTAAAGGAATGTCTTGCCCTTCTAATTCTGCCATTTTTAAATCATTCCCCTGGAATAAAATGGCTGATAAAATATTGCTTACCTCCTTTGAAGCTAGGAGTCTGGAAAAAGGCAAAAGTGAGTATATTGGTGACATCATTAGATGCCTTATTAAAAATGTTGTATTTGTGGAACTAAGTTATTGCAAAACAATAAACTGGAATGATCTCTTAAAAACATTTTAACGGCACAAGCATTATAGGAATATATTCTTGTAAAAACTTCCAGTAAGACATATGCTACAGATGTAACTTTGATGGTCACAAATCAGATGTATACAAATATCAATCTTAATTTTACAACTGTGCATATTTTCCTGAGTTCTGATGACCCAGTTTCACTCATCACTGGAAAACGTATTATAGTTACTTTTGGTGGGATTGCCAGGTTGAAGAGTGTGAGGGTTTAAAATTTTAATTATATAGACAAATTACCCTTCACCATTTTAATAGTCTTTGTCAAATCTCCAATTCACAACTGGAGTTAATGAAAATACCCACTTCTCCACATCTTTACCAAACGTAGTGCTTTGAATCTTTTTGTTTTTGATGATCCAAGTCCAGCTGAGTTTAAATTCTATTTTGGTGATTATCAGCGATTTTGAGAATCTTTTTTTGTTTAGTTGTCTTTTTGTATTTGTCTTCTATGAATTGACTGATTTGTAGAAGCTTTTTATATGTTCTGTATATTCATCACTTGTCTGTTATATATATTTTGTGATGGAATGTTTTCAAAAAGAATACATTTGAACCTAAAACAAACAAGTAAACAACCTTATACACAGGGGTTGCGGAGATGGTCAGGGATTTGAAGGGGGTTTCCTTTTTTTTAAATTTTTCAGATAAAAAGAAAAGTTGCCTTTTCAATGACAGTTGACATTCAATATTATTTTATATTAGTTTCAGGTGTACAGCATAGTGGTTAGATACTTACATAATTTATGAAGTAATCCCCTTGACTAGTCTAGAATCCACCTGGCACTATACATACTTATTACAACAATTATTGACTATATATCCTATGCTGCATTTTATATCCCTGTGACTATTTTATAATTACCAATTTGTATTTTTAACCCCTTCATCTTTTTCATTCAGTCCCCAAAATCCCTTCTCATCTGGTAACTATCAGTTTGCCCTCTGTATCTACAAGTCTGTATCTGTTTTTGTTTGTTTGTTTTGGATTTTTGTGGGGGTTTTTTGTTGTTGTTGTTAGATTCCACAGTGAGATCATACGGTATGTGCATTTCTTAGTCTGACTTATTTCATTTAGCATAATATCCTCTAGGTCCATCCATGTTGTCACAAATGGTAAGATTTCTTTTTTATGGCTGAATAATATTCCATTGTACCACGTCTTCTTTATCTAATCATCTATTAACGGGCACTTAGGATGCTTCCATATCTTGGCTATTGTAAGTAGTGCTGCACTGAACATAGAGGTGCATATATCTTTTCAAATTACTGTTTTGGACTTTCAGATAAATACCCAGAAGTAGAATTGCTGGGCCATAAAGTAGTTCTATTTTTTATTTTTTGAGGAACCTCCAAGCTGTTTTCCATAGTGGCTGCACCAATTGGCAATCTATAAGGGATTTCTTAAGAGAGCCTCTGTCCAGTATCAGTTTCATCCCTGCCCCAGCCCTTGTCCCACGTCAATACTCTCTTCTCCACATACCTAGTGAGTAACATTCTCCATGGGGTTGCAGTAGGAAAAAAGAGGCTGCTGTTTGTCTCTTGCTCAAGATGTCTAGAAGGTGACAGAGGGCCTAGTGAGAGAGTTTATAGAGTGTTGCATTGGGAAAATAACTACCTTCCCACTCACAGTGGATCCAGGAATGTGGCAGTTTTTCCCAACTGTGTCCAAAATCACCTGGGAGAGAGATTGAGGAGTGGTCCAGCAGTTATTGAAGGCATAAACGAAAGAGGCATGGAGGCTATGGCTGGCGTTGAGGGGGTCACCCAGGTCTCCAAAGGCTCCACCACATTTTCTATGAGAGTCCCCTTTAAATATCAACCAGGCCCAGAACATGAGAAGTAGCTGTGACAGAGAAAGTTTCCTGTTCTATCCTTTTACCTCTCTTTCTTAACCTTTACCACCAGGCAGCATGTAAAACCACAGCTAGCCAGAGGGTGTGAAGTGAGAAGAGATAAAGAACAAACGGAAACCAACCACATCCCATTCCCCAAAGGCAGGGGTCCCCACAAAATGCAGCACAGAGCTGGAGAGGAGAAGGAAACATCTTATCTTAGAATGAAGTTTGAAGTGTTGATTAATATCATGAACTGAAATGAGAATGTGTTTTTAACTTAACATGAACATTGTACAGGAAAGACATGGGGCATATTGAGGTTTCTCCTGAATGTTTAAATAATTTTTAAGATGCCTGTTGGGAGACAAAAGTAAAGTTACATTTTGTTACATCCCATACATCATGTATTGGTTAAAACACATTGCAGATATTTTCCCCCAGTCTGATCTTTAGCTTTATTTATATTATAATGTGTTTATAGACATTCTCAACTCTAAGCCATCAAATTCATCTATCATTAGAAAGATCTTCTTACCCTAAGACTATAAAGATAGTCTATTTTTTTACAAATTCACGTCCCATATTTTAGTTTTCTACAATTAGTTTTTAGATACATCTGGAATTCATCTTGTAACTATTGTAATAGTGTCAACCATCTCTGGAAAATTGATCTCAACTGTGGAGAGCTACCTCAATCAAGGTCACACCCCTTCCCAGAGGCAGCCCACATCCAACGGTTGATGCATGTGGGACTATAACATGCAGTTCCCCTGACCCCAGAGCTGACAAGTAAATGTAAATACCCCAGCTTCAGACCTCCACTTAGGGTTGGTTGAGGCCACTGAGATTAAATTGCAGCTCAACTTCTTCCTCTGCCCACTGCTATTTCCTTCACATCCCCCTCAGATATTGATGAAGAGAGCAAATCCCCAATAAACTTCCTGCCAACAAATCTCTGTCTCAAAAACTGCTTTTTGGGGACTTTGATCTGCCATAAATTTGAAGTAGCTAACTGAATTTATTTTTCTTCCAAATGCAGAATTCACAGTCTCGGTACCTTTTACTGAACAATTAATCTTTTTAATTTAAAGTGTTGCCTTTATTGTATACTGAATTTCCCATTGAAGACAGATCTGTTATTGATCTATTCTGCCTATCTAACTTTAATATTATTTTCTAAAATTTTTGCCACACTGTTTTAACTCTCTAAATTTAGAATAAGTTCTGTTACCAGGCCAGGCAAGTTACTTCTTCTTCTTCTTCTTCTTCTTCTTCTTCTTCTTATTATTATTATTATTATTATTATTTTATGAAAAGTGTATTTATGGCTATTCTTTTATTTGTATATTTGTTTATTTCCTCTTCCAGATGAAATTTAAATATTCTCAAGTGCATCTAACAATTTATATAAAAACACCTATGTGGGTTTTATTTATTATTGCATTGAATTTAAGAAATAATGTGTGGAAAAGTGAAATATTTATAATACTGAATTTTCTTATCTAAGATTTTTATGTTTCTCTATATATTCATACATTTTCCCCCTTTATAAAGGTTTTTTTTTAATATATCTTACACATCTCCTGATAGGTTTGTTTCTAGACATTTTAGAATATGTATTAGTGTTTATTAATGCTATCTGAGATGTGTACATTAATCTTACATCTTATCACCTTGATAAATTATATTATTAGTTCTAATAATACTTTGGTTGATACTCAGGTTTTTCTGGTCAGATGATATCATCTGTAAATAATGGCACTTTTATCATTTCCTTTCTAATCAGTGTATTTCATTTCTTTCTTATTTTATTACATTGGCTATAATCAACAACACAGTGACCATGATAGCAGCTGTCCTCGCCTTGTTTAAGACTTTAATAGAAATTCCTCTTACATTTCACCCATAATTATGACTTTTGCTGGAAGTTTCTGGTAGATCCCAAATATTTACTTAAGGCTGAGTCCTAAGGGTAAGTCAACCATGAGTAAGTGGCCAAATGACAATGAAGAGAGGTGAACCCAAAAGTCAGAGAGAGAGGGTGATGGGACTGATCATCATGAATAGGTGGTTTCTATCAAAAAAGAACTACTGCAGGAAACAGATGGAATTTTGACTACATAAATAAGCAAACAAACAAACAAATAAATAAATGATATAAAGGGATTTGATTATAAAACATAAAGGTCTTTTGGGAACAAAAATAAATGATTTTCAAATTTTATGATTCAGGAGAGATCTTCAAAGGGAGAGCAAACAGCTGTAACTAGATATTTCAAACAGGAAGGCCCTGGGTAATTAATCTCTAAATACAAAACAAAATTGCAAATGTTTGGAAATCATGAGGTAAATCAGAAGCCATTTGGAGTATAACTCCAAGCACTTTAACAGGCAGTTAGTAAGAGCTCCAAATAGAGACGAAGGAACTAACAGAGGAGAGGTAATAATTAAATAACAGAAGAAATTTACTCTGAGTGGAGGAAAGGTAAATTCTTCAGAGTTGAAGGAATGAATGAGTTTCTCACAGGGCTGATAAAATGAGACTTGGTATATTCTGGTAAAAGACTTGAATTTCAAGGATAAATAGAAATTTACACCAGACTTAAGAAGCAAAAAATTATTTCCTTTAAGAAAAGGAGAAAACTTCTACAGAAATACTGGCACTGTCGCTCCAAGGCAAACAAAAATAAAAGGAACACGCATTTTAAAATATCAATGCAAAGAAGAAGAAGTTAAGTTTGATTGCACTAACAGAATAATATTATGTAAGATAAAAGGCACAATTATTGCAGAAGATATAAAGATTATGAATCAATGAATATGGCAGCTAAATACATAAAACAAAAACAATTAGAGACCTTAATAAAAACAGAACTATGGTTAGATAACATCAATATTACTTTAAGAATCAGTAAGCTCTTAAACAGGAAATAAGTAACACAATCAAAAAATGTATTCCATGGTATAACAAATATTTATATGTAGAGAAGATGCAATTTTCTCATCTATATGAGACATTCATAAAAATTGATCATATACTTGAGCACTCAAAAATGAAAATATCAATTTTATAAGCCACATCTTCTGATCTTAATCTCTAAACATAATGAAAACATGTCCAAAAACTGAATAATTAAAATCACTAAATATAATACCAAATGACCTTTGAATTAATTAGGAAATCAAAGTTAAATGAAAATCTACATATAAAGGACTATCAAGAATGCTTCACATCAGTTGAGATATAGCTAAAGCATAATCAGAGGAAAACATATAGTGTGAAATGCCATTATTATCAAAAGAGAAAGAGAATAAAGAAAAAAATTTCCAGTACTTCAGAATGCTTAGTATATGCAAAATAATGCATGTTCTTTATATATATTAAATTGTTTAATTCTCACTTTGTGAGGTAGATATTAATGTCCTTATTATTTAGATGAGGAAACTGAGGCATAGGAAGGTTAAACAGCTTGATGAATGTGATGAGTGTAACACAGGGAGCAAGTGTTGGCACCAGTATTCAAAGCCAGAGAAGTCTGGTTTCAATATATACCCTTCACCAATACGTTAAAACTCATGTTAGGAAGTGGAAAGAACACAGAATGAACGAAAATGAAAAGAGGATGAATAAAGATATAAAGTGAAATTTTAAAAATAGAAATTTTACTTTTTTAATTGGGGAACAGTGTGTTTTTTCCAGGACCCATCAGCTCCAAGTCAAGTAGTTGTTTCAATCTAGTTGTGGAGGGCGCAGCTCAGTGGCCCATGTGGGGATCGAACCAGCAACCTTGGTGTTATGAGCACTGTGCTCTAACTGAGTTAACTGGCTGCCCCCAAAATAGAAAATTTTTTAAATGTAGCATAATGGATAAATAAATCCTAGACCTAAAATATGTAAATATTATTAGTGGATAAAAGGGAAAGCAAAAAATAGTCATGAATAAGAATGAAAAGAAGGTATGTAAGTGAAGAGATAAAACAAATGAAAATAAATTATTATATGTAATTCTATGATATAAAATATAAAAATTTAAAGAAAATGGATGCTTTCTTAGGGAAATGAAAATTACCAAAATTGACCTCCAGATTTGTAAAATACATGAAGACATCAATTGCCTGAGAAAAGACTGTAAACATAATTATTCTTTTAAAAATATCAAAATGGTACTAAAACCAAATAGGTGCTGTGTTTTTCAGAATAATATTTTTAACTCCTTAGAGAAAAAAACTTGGAAAACTTCCCCTCTTCTTTATATAGAATATCAAAAATAATACTCTGAAAAAATAGGGTGGTATTCAGGAATACTCTGATGGCACAATATCAGAAAAATCTCTCCATTTATTATTTTGTCAACAAATTAAAGAGGAAGCAAAAACATATCACATTGATACTAAAAAGGAATTTGAGAAAATTCAGTAGTCATTAAGACAGTACAGATCTAAATAAAATAATGAGAAAAAGCAATTAATATTCTCAAACTTCAAAAACTAAAGGGCACCATTCTGTTAAGGAAACGCTAAATCCATCCCATTAAAATAAGCAATAAGATAGATAATATCATTACTATCTTATGCTAACATCATTATTTGTCATTACTTTAGAAATTCCAGTTAATTCAAAAAAGTACAAAAATAAATGTTATTTTAAAAATGTGTACAATTATTTTCTTTTACCTACAAAACAAAAGAGATCCTATTAAAATTAAAATAATTTCTAAGGAAATTAAATAGCTAATTAGAAGAAGAGTTTATGATAATCAATAGAAATAGCCAAGTATAAATAAAAAATAGAAAAATACTACATTCATATTAAAGGCAAAATCTATAAAATACTTGTGAACAATTTTGCAAAAAAAAACCCAGTAAAGGACTTATGTGAAGAAAACTATAAAATCATATTAAAAGATTTAAAATAAGTTTATGTGACAGACTAAATACTAAAAACAACAGAAAACTATGAAAAAGTAAAACAATGATTCAAAACTTGATTTCTCTGTGGCCAGCCGAGTGGCGCATTGGCTAGGAGTTGGCTTGAGATGCCAGTCTGAGCAACAGGGCCCTGGTTTGGATCCCACATGCGGGCCAGTGACGCTGTGCCCTCTACAGCTAAGATGGTGAACAACAGCTCGACCTGGAGCTGGGCTGCTGTGAGTCAACAGCGAATGCATAGGCTGCAGTGGGGCTGGCCGGCAGCAGGCGTGAGCTTTAGTGAGCTGCCGTGAACTGCCATGAGAGGCCGTCCAATGGCCAGCGACCAATCTGCCTCACCCGGGAAGAGTGCAATGATAATACCAACATGGGCCAGTGAAGTGATATTCTCCACAACTAGACTGAAGAACAAAAGGACAACAACTTGTCTGTGCCCCTCCCCCAATTCCCCAATAAAATCTTTTAAAAAAGAAGGAAAAAAAATACAACTTGATTTCTCAAATTAAAAAACCTACTCCAAGGTCACTATAATCAAAATAATATAGAGAATAGAATAGGCTGGAAATCTTCACAATACATCATATGCAAGAATTTGATAAATGACAATGATGGTAATGAAAATAATGGGGGAAACATGGGGCATTTTAAAAATGACCATAGGATGGCCCCAGTACCAACTAGGGAAAAGAGCTGTTTGGCCCCTTAATGGGACCCTAAGCTATAACACAATTCTACAACTCAGCCTCTTTTGTAAACACCTTGGAAAATGATCAGAGTTTCTTTATATACAAGTATTTTTCTATTTGAGAAGGCATAGACATTTATATAAAAAGTGTAAAGTTAGCCTTACTAATGCGGCACTTGCTGATCCCCAAATGCTCACTGAACCAACTCCAGCCCCAGGGACCCCAGACAAGGTCCTTTCGCTGCCTTCACTACCCCTTAACCAGGGTCCCCAGCACAACGGCTGGGCCCTGCGTCTCCTGACCCTAAAGCTGCTCCAGCAACTAAGCTCTTCCCCTGATAGAAATGGCAGGAGCATTTGGCCCCCGACTGATACACAGACCCGTCTCCCTCACTGGGCTCAGGCTAAAACTTAAAGCTGACCTTGGGAACTATTTGGACAATCTGATCAAATACATAGATGCTTTCCAATGCCGTGCTTTAGCACATGAACGGACCTGGAGAAATGTGATGATAGTTCTGGGACAGACTTTGTTAGATATTGAACAGGAAAAGGTAACTAAGGAGGCAAGAAAATTTGCTAACAATTTACACCTGACAACAAATGCCCTGTAGGAGAAACAGCGGCCCCACCATGGGCCCTGAATGGGATTATAATAGTAATTCCCAAGAGTGGGAGAGAAACCATTTCTTATTAAGGCGGGACTGAAGGTAGGCTGTCAAAAGTTCATTAGTTATTCTCAGGAGTCTGCCATTGGCCAGGGCCTGGGTAAAAATCCTATTACCTGCTTGGAAAGGCTGAAGGAAGCTCTCATTGAACATACTAACCTAGATCTAGAGTCTTACGAAGGACAAGTAATATTACAGGACAAATTTCTGACCCAGCCTACTTCTGACATTAGGAGAAAGTTACAAATGCTTCTCCAGGGACCTGGGATTTCCTGGGATGAAATGCTGACCATAGCCAATGTGATCTTTTACAACCACGACCAGGAAAGGGAGGCCAGGCCTCAGCAGAAGGAGGAAGGGAAGGAGACTGGGCCCGCCCAAGTTTTAGCAGCGCTTGCGGGACATTCACGGTCACTTCCTGCAGGCCCTGCATGGTTTGATCCAAAAGACACTAAGTGCCATGTGTGTCCAGAGGCGGGATATTGGGCCAAGGAGTCACCTACTAGTACTAAACCTCCTCAAAAGCCCTGCTACAAATGCAGGACTGAAGGCCATAGGGCAGCCCTCTGCCTCTTGGACCAAAGGGCCCCCGGCCCTGAGGCTGCAGACTGCCTTGCAGATGATGACTGAGGACTGAAACTGTCCGCCCCAGTCAGCCCCACCTCAAGAAACCACCATTACTGGATGTGGCAGGTAGGATAATAACCTTTTTATTGGACACTGGGGCCACCTACTCTGTCATTATTGCCTTCTCTGTACCCCTTTCCTCCCAAACTTGCACTGTCCTGGTTGTGGCAGTAATGCCCACCGTGAAGAACTTCACACCTCCTTTAGGCTGTCTCTGGGGCTGATATTATTTCATTCATTCCTTTCTTGTAGTCCCTGAATGCCCAACTCCTCTCCTCAGAAAGGACCTTCTCCAATTATTAGGAAGCAAATGTGATAGGAGAAAATCCTGTCTTAAGACTGCCTTCCAAATGTTAGTTACACAAACCGGAGACAATCTGAATTCTCGTACCCCTACGCGGGAGAGTCAAACTGACCCAGCAGTCTGGGACACCAGGATCTCTGGCCTGGCTGAAAGTGGTACCCCAGTCCTTATTAGTCTTGAGGATCCCTCAGTCTTCCCACCAGAAGCAGTACCCTCTAAGGTCTGAGGCAAGGGCTGGGCTTCAGGCTGTAATTTGTAAGTTCCTTTACTGTATAAGATCTAAAGGATGCATTCTTTTGCATCCTGCTGGACATAAAGTCCATATTTTGGACTGAACGCCACAACATACTAACTAAATTTATCTCTTCTAGCATAGAGGCTGTAAGACTACAAATGATCGTCATGAATAACTGTTGACCCCTGGGACCCCAAGCTCCAGACACCTATCATGGGCCGATGGGTGGTCACTTCCCTCCGCCTCCTCTGATCAATAGTTACCAAGCAGGTGGAACCCAAAGAAGCCTCAATGCCCCTTTACAACAGGAAGCAGCCAGAGCGGCCATCGCCCCAAAGTCCCCAAAGATTTGGGTTCCTAATGCTTGAGCGGGGGAAATGTTGGGTAGAATTTAGAAAATGTTGGAGAAGAAGGGGTGGGAGGGATGCATAGTGCTTATAAAAAAAGCTCATAACTAGCTTTGATTAACTTCCTCCAGCCACGTATCTGTTTTTACAACAACAGATGACAAGAGGTGTTCTGCAGAAGATAAGGATCTGAATCGACCTCCACCCATCTTAGAAGGTCACCCATCTTAGGAGGTCACCCCTCCCATGGAAGGGAAAGCACCACCTTTTCCCACCAAATCAATTTGTAACTCCCTCACCCCCCCCC